>NC_087549.1:2721393-2950512 GCF_036250125.1 Pseudopipra pipra | reverse complement strand
TAAGATGTGCCAGACTTCCTACTGGGCTCCAATAAATATTAGAAAAAAGCTGCCTTCCTAGGCCATCCAACTGATTTTATCTTTTTCTTGTGCAGCCTTTTAAAGTATTTCAAGAGTTTAAGGAAAAACCTCCCACAGTACAGACCATCCCACCCCAGAACATTCCCTAAAGCCTTTAATATCTTCAGCCAAGATCTACAGCAAGCTGGGTATAGAGGAGTAGGAGAAGCTGATGCATTTCAGAGGATTTTTGGGGGTTTAAGTAATTCCTGGGCCCATTGGATCAGAAGTGAATGCTTTACCCAAAATACACACAGAATAATAAAATGGGGCTGAAAGTAGATATTTGAAGTGGAAAAGCATAGCCAAATTTTTGTGACACTCCTTTTTGTTCTGGTGTTTTCATGTTACCACTGTTCCTGTAACCTCAGTCAACATGCTCTGAACATGTTGCGATCATCCGTTGGGAAGGTGTTGGACTTAAATCTTCCCTTCAATCCCTTTTCCCAAGTTGGTGTCAGTGGCAAGAAAGCTGGAGCTGGGTGAAAGACGTTGGGATCTTAATCTTTTCTGCCCTGTTTGCACTGCTAAAAGACGTCTGAGATGGGATTTTGACTACATGGCGAGAGGAGGTTTATCTACCTCATCCTGGATTGGCTCCTCTGAAATGCATCAGCCTGGTGCCTCTGGTGCATCACATCTACAGGCTTTTTGAACACTTCCAGGGATGGTGACTCAAACACTTCCCTGGGCAGCCTGTTCCAATGACTGACAACCCTTTTGGTGAAGAAATTTCTCCTAATATCCAATCTAGACCTCCACTGGTGACACTTGAGATCATTTTTCTCATCCTAGCACTTGCTATGTGGGAGAAGAGACCAACCCCACCTGCCTACAACCTTCTTTCAGGAAGTTGTAGAGAATGAGAAGGTCCCCCCTAAGCCTCCTTTTCTCCAGGCTGAGCCCCCCAGCTCCCTCAGCTGGTCCTCACCAGACTTGTGCTCCAGACCCTTCCCCAGCTCTGTTGCCCTTCCCTAGATGTGCTCCAGCTCCTCAATGTCTTTCTTACTGTGCAGGCCCCAAAACTTAATCCAGGATTTGAGGTGTGGCCTCAATAGTCCCCAGCCCAGTGGGAAATAATGATCAAATTTTGATATAATTATCAATTTTTTTGTGTAGGGTTTTTTTTTTCCATGTCAAAGCAGCCTGAAACACAGGAAAACTTTGCTGCTGCCCACCAGAGTGGGGCTTTATAACATGATTTTATGAGGATGGATGACATTGGAGGCTGCCTGTACAAGTCTAGTGGAGTGTTGGAGGACTCTGGATGGTGCAAGAAGCTAAATCTGTGTGTTTGCCTTCATACAAAGGGGTTTCATCTCACAATCATCCAGGTTTCACTCCGGACTGGACTAGTTGGTTCACTCAAAAGAAAAAATAAACACAGAGAATTAATATTTATGCAGTGTGGGTGATCGGGGGACCAGGATGTGGAAGTTATTTGACAATGTAGATTCATCTTCTGCCGTTGCCTTTGTTTATTCCTCCATCCCTTATCTCATCCAGCTGTTTACAACTCAGGATTTCTGAAGCAGGAACAAGCTCTCCCTGGATTTGGGTGATGCTTCGTCTGAGAGGTCTGTGATCTCAGCTAAAAGTTATTGTCATATCAATACCAACACTCCATCTTATATATGGGAGAATCTCACAGAACATGATAATTTTAAGTGATTTACATAGACTGGAATTGTTCTGCCTGGTCCTGAAATGCTGCAGTCTCTGGGGGAGAAAGTACTGGCCCATAAAGAATATACAGACACTGCATGAGGGAACTGGGATTCACTGGTGATCTTTCTCTCTCTCTCTCTCTCTCTCTCTCTCTCAGAAACTTAAAGGAATTTAAAATGCAGCCCATAAAACAGATGCTAAGTTAGAAAACCAGCAGCATGCAGAATAGGTTGCACACACTCTACAAAAAGCTATTGAGGGAGAAATATTGTCATAAATTGTGTTAAGTACAGTGTGTGGAGTCAGAAGCAGAGTTCTGATGGAAATTACAACAGCAGTTTGGAGGCAAGTCATTTTGGGTCTTGTACCATGCCAAGCAGGTCATACCAGACCTGTTTGATGAACCTGGCAACAGCAACTCCTATTTTGCTGTTTTGCTCTATCACAACCATTCCCAAGGAGACGCATCCCTGTGGGAAGAAATTCTTGCCCAGAGAGGTCGTAGATTCACCATCCCTTAAAGTGTTCAAGGCCAGGTTGGACGGGGGCTCTGAGCAACCTGGTCTAGTGGAAGGTGTCCCTGCCCATGGCAGGGGGCTTGGAACTGGATGAGCTTGAAGGTCACTTCCAACCCAAACCATTCTGTGATTCCATCAGATTTGGCCCAAGTGGAACAAACTCAACGTTAATGTCATACCCACTGAATGCAAAGAATTTTTGGATTACTTTTTGGCCTCGTTCCTCACAAGTTGCTCAGGTTTGGACCCAAAACTCTTGCTCCTGACCCTGCCTCTGTATATTCACTTCATGGCAGCCTTCTTCATGGATCCTTGTTTTTAATTTAGGTCACCAGCAACAGAGCACCTGGCAGGAGCACCAGCATCCATCCCTCCCCATGGATACAGTAGGGGTCGTAAATCCTCACCAGATGGTTGGGTTTAGACCATTTGGGGCATCAAAGCAGGACTTCCATGGCTTTCAAGAGAGTCTGGCTTTTGCACACATAGGTAAAAATAAATTAATAAAACACCTGGCTTTAACTGGTTTGAAAATACATCGGCTCCGCCTCAAACTGGATTTGCTTCCTTGTGCTGTATTGATGATAAGGGAAAAATATTTAGAGTAATTTGCAGCTAAAAGGTAGGGAGCTTAGCAAACTCAGAGCTTCTTGAATACAGAGAGAATTGATTTTTCCCAAAAATAGCTGATGGGGAATTTCTCTGCCATTTATACAGCTCCTGTGCCAGATGACTGCTTCCAGCCTGACAGAGGAAATCTGCTAAGGAAAGGACGAATGGAAGTGTGACAAAATACGGCTCTGCTGTTCTTTCAGCAGTGTCAGCATCTCTGTAAGAGCAGTAACCAGCATTTTAGGGTTCATGCCCATGTTTCAGCCCTCCCTTTGTTCACATTGCTGGGTTCACCCCCAGACCAGAAGCAATCGGTCCCTTCCAACAGAGACACTGGTGAGATTTGAGGTGATGGTTTGAATTCGTCTGCTCTGTGTGCAGAGATGTGGGTCCCACTGGGAGACGTGGATCCCACTGGGGGATGTGGATCCCACTGGGGGATGTGGATCACACTGGGGGATACGGATCACCCTGGGAGATGCTTCCTAAAGCAGGGCAGAAAAAGAGACATAGAAAAGTGTGAGAGTCTCTGACATCAAGGAAAGGTCATGTTGCCACAGGAGCTTCTAGGAGGGATGTCACCCTCCTTGAATCCAGAGGACATCATGGATTCAGGATGCTATTTTTGGAGGCCAAAAGCAAACAATGAATTTAAGTCAAATGAAACTGGGTTTTTCTTTTGATTCTGAGTCAAGAATAAGCTATGTATAAAAAACCCTAATTTTGGACTACAGACCTCTTTTAATCATCAGTATTCTTGACTGGTTCTTCCTCATGAGGACAAAACTGGGTTTGCCCAGAAGTTTTATGGTGCTTTGGTGGGAGGAAGCTTTTACCCTGAACTACCACCCAAACACTATTTGCATTGGACCATAATCCTCATTCAGATCATTTTGTTTTTCCTTTAACTGACAGATCAATAAAGAGAATTCAGAAGCTGGTGAAAAAACATGTGCAAGCAGGTTTGTGAATCATAATGCATAAGACATGTTTGCCCCCTGAGCAGCAGACAGAGAGGATATAATTGGCAGATCTTTTTCTTCTTCATGCACTCTAACTTTGCCAAAAGCAAGCTGTCAGGGAAGCTGAGAGCACAGACAAAACTTCTCAGGTTTCAGAGGAATGATGGCCTGCAGCTTAGCCCCAAATTACAGAGAGTACAGAATTGTAATGTTAGTCAGATTTGGAAGGCCAGAGTGGTCCAGAATTCATCTTCCTTGGGGATGCTGTAACAAATTAAATGTGAGTATCAGCTTGTCTTTGAGCCATCAGTGCAAAAATCTGAGGCCCACAGGAGAATGAGCAATGGTATTCCTCTGGGAGGGATGGCAGGAAAATGCATGGAATGAGGGTATCAGACAGGGCCAATATCATGGAACCACAGAATCACAGAATGGCTTGGGTTGGAAGGGACCTTAAGACCATCCAGTTCCAACTCCCTGCCATGGGCAGGGACACCTTCCACTAGACCAGGTTGTTCAGAGCCCCTTCAAAGCTGGTCTTGAACACTTCCAGGGATGAATCAGCCACAACCTCTCTAGGCAACCCTCACTACTCTCACAGTAAAGAATTCTTCCTAATATCTAACCTGAACCTGCCTTCTGTCAGTTTAAATCCATTTCCCCTGGTTCTGTCACCCCTGGCCCTTGTGCAAGACCTCTCTCCAGCTCTCTTGCAGCTCCTTTAAGTACGGAAAGGCCTCTAAAAGTTCTCCCTGGAGCCTTCTCTTCTCCAGCCTGAACAACCCCAGCTCTCTCAGCCTGGCTTACCTGGAGTGGTGCTCCAGTCCTCTTATAGGACATAGCCCTTACCCAAAGAGTTTAGTCATTAGCTCTGTAGTTTTCCTAATGCAATTCCCCAAAATAGGAGTCAATGTTACGACAAGGGAGGACAGTGGAGGAGGATGACAATGGATAAACTTCTGCATCACCACATCCTTTTATCACCTGTGCCAAGTCCTAAATTCTCCTGAAGTATCTCACAAGAAAGGAAGAAAGAGCCAGATCCCACATGACATCCTGCTCTTAGACCTTTTGCAAGGTCTAACCTTTCAAAATCAACCCTGTAACTTCACTTTTCTGCACATTGATGGTATTTTCCACAGAGGAACTGGACCTGATGGCACCGATGTCAGGAGAAAGTATTCCAGTTCACTCCATAAAAGCCACTCCTGGTTCTGAAGGCCTGAAAGGAGCAATATCACTGCCAAAAAGTAGAACTGTGAAGCCTTAAGGTTGGTCTGTGGCTTGGGAGATTTTGACTGTGGAATTTGTTCCACCAAAACCAAGTTCAGGTCCCACAAGTGATGTTTAGATGGTTGTGTGTTTCATTTTGAGTGTGTGGCTGGTTTAGAGTATGAGAAGGAAGGCTGAGAAAGGCTATGACCAATCTCTATAAATAAATTAGTGGAAGAAACATCAAGGAGAGAGACAAGTCACTTAAAGTAACTGAAAAAGTTGTCACAAGGACAAATTCTTGTAAACCAGCCACGAAGACACCGAGACTAAAAATGAGAAGAGGGCTGTCAACGTGAGAGTTGTGAAACTCTGGAACAGCCAGAGTGGGAAGTGATGTGGGAAGGAACAAACTGATGGGTACCAAGATAGAAACTGATGCATTTATATTCTTAAATAATGAATAAATAATGCTGGTTGCATGCACTCAGTATCAACCAGCTCTCCTCTCTCTCTCAGCACACAAACTTTGGGGACCCAAGCATGGTTTTGTCTTTTAAACTTGTTTCTTTTCCAGTTTTCTCTCCACCAGAGAATCAATAAATAAATACCTGCATAAATAATAAATCTGAGGTGGAGAAAACAAAACAAAAATTGAAAGCACCTAGAAAAATCAGAGAATGAACCATCCTCTTACCCCAGAAGAATTAGGAACGCGGTTGCATAGAAAGCCACCAAGCACAAGGGCTGCATGTCCCTGAAGCTCTGACTGTGAATGTTTCATTTGTCCTTACAAGCAGGCACTAAGCAAATTTAACAAACTGCATTGTGTTCACAGATCAAACCCAGTGACATGTGACTGACATGTGAGAAACACTTGGTTCAGTTGGGAAAACACTAAGAAATTGAGATTTTTTTTTCTCTGCTTTTTACTTTGGAAGAAAGTCTTTAAAAACAATCCAGGCAAGTTCCACAAAAAGGAGTGTTCTTAGAAGAAGACTGACCCACTTAGGTTTATTCGTAATAGATCTGATAGACCTAAGATGTTTCAGAGCCTAGGAAAAAAAAGTAAATAACGCAACCTTGTTTTACTCTGTAAAATGTAAATTTACTCTGTAAATTAGATGAATATTGGAATACTGCTGTCTTTTAATAAAAAAAAATAAAAGAAAGTGGATGGGAAAAAAGCAAATATTATTTAAATCTGAAGGGAAAGTTTTATGGAGACAAGGAGATAAATTAATTAATTTCTTAGGATAGTTTTCTTTTAAAATATATAAAAAAAAAATAAAATACGTATTTCTTTCTGTTTTAAAATGTCATACTTTGCTCCAAATAGCAACAGCCTGATCCTGCCTTCAGCTGCACCCTCACATTGACTGTATCTGAAGGGTTTCCATGTCCTTTATAGGGACACTGATACCAACAATTTACTACCCAATTTACACTTCAGAGCATAAACAAAGGACGAGTATTGGGTTGTCCAAAATATAGAGAACTGCCCATAATTGCAGTGGCCCAAACCGGCTTTTCTCTTACCCTGGTAACGGGAGTAGGGAGCACCCATTTCCTAGTTTTTAGAAGCAAAGAACCAGGAATCATGAAGGCTGGCAAAGACCTTTAAGATCATCAAGTCCAACTGTCAACCAGCACCACGTTCACCATTAAACCATGTCCTCAAGTGCTATAATCACACATTTTTTTGGACACTTTCGGGGATGGTGATTCCACCACTTCCCTGGGCAGCCTGTTACAGTGATTTACAACCCTTTCCATAGAGAAATTTTTCCCTAGTATCTCATCTAAATTCCTCTGGTGGAACTTGAGGACATTTTCTGTTGTCCTGCTACTTGTTACCTGGGAGAAGAGACCAACACCCACCTCCCCACAACCTCCTTAGAGGTATTTGTAGAGACCAATGAGGTGTCCCCTGAGCCTCCTGTTCCCCAGTGGAGGCTCCTACACTTTCTTTCTAAGATTTTCTTCCTGTGGTAGCAAGCACAGAGGAAACCCTGTTTCGAGAAAAACTCGGCAGTGTTTCATTACAGTCATAGATGTCCCAAAATAGAAGAGAAGTGGGAAGAAAAGGGCTATAAAGTTCCTGCACAGTGTTAGGGAAGTGGAAGAAAACTGAACTACCTGAAAGGATGTTGGGGTGAGGGAGGGTCAGAATCTTCTCCCAGGTGACAGGACAAGGGGAAACAGGCTCAAGTTGTGCCAAGGGAGGTTCAGGTTGAAAATACAGGAAAAATTTCTTCGCTGAAAGAGTGGTTAAGCACTGGAACAGGCTCCCCAGGGAAGTGGTGGAATCACCAACCTTGGAATTCTTTGAAAAATAAATGGACATGGAATTTTGTGATACGGTTTAGTGGATGTGGTGGTGTTCATTCAAAGATTGCACTTGATGATCTTGGAGTTCTTTTCAAACCTTAATGATCCTATGATTCTAAGACAGGGCTTTCAGATCCCATCAGTGGCTCCTGACTGATTTCTCCTGTGACTAAGATAACACCTGTGGCAAAAGTGGTATCCAAATGCAAAGAAATCTTCCTTCAAATTTCTTCCCCCTCTCCCTCCTTCAGAGGGGATGATAAACACCCTTCAATCTTCACCTTTTACACCTCTGTTTCAATGCTAAAAATGCTGCTGGTTTTGTAGGGGAAGCCCCTTTGTTTCAGTGTCACCACACATTGTACACAACAGCCAAAGGAAAAAAATAAAAAAGCAAGAAGAGGCTGCAAGTGAAACTCTGCCACATTTCTTGTCATTTCATGGGATGCTAACCAAAGAAGAGACTCCACAAAGCTATTAATTTGCTCAATTATGGCTGATAGATGTGAGCTCTTTCCTTCTCCAGAATTCATCTCTTTCCTCAAAGCTTGTCAACGAGTCCCTGAGTGACACTACAACCTGCACTAGTGACAGATCCCGGGGCTTCATTATGGAAGATTTTTATATTGTTCCATGATTTGTGCGTGTCAGTAGGTGCAATGCACTCACAAATCTACATGCAGAGACAAGGGAAGGAAAGACAATGTGACAATTTGATTTCTTTAGCATTTTGTTCTGGTGGAGTAAAGAAATATGTTGTTCAATCTTCATAAAAAGAAAGGTTTGGTAACACAATCTGTCCCCAGCAGCTCAGAACAATCAGATCTGAAATGCTCATTAGCTGATGTACTACAAATTGTCTACCTACTACAATACGCAGAACCTTTCAAACCAATTGCACCCATGAAATGGTCTGGAGTTAAATAAGATGGTTTTAGCTCAATAATAAGAGAGAGATGGAGAAATTAACAGGCAGGAGCTGGGGAGAGATGAGCTGTTTGCAGCTTATGTTTGAAATGAGTCAGAACAGATGTGGCACAAGGATAAAGTCAGAGCAGTAGGGAAGACACTGAGAGCAGAAATACTCCAGGAAATGCCTCTTAATAATGAAAGAGAGAGAGGGAAATTGTGGCAGAGGCTGGTCTCCCTTTATGGTGGGTTTTATAACACAGAAGGGTCATTTTAAACTGGATGGTGTAATGAATGAGGGAGTTAAGAGGAAATGTCTAAGGCAGAGGAGAGGGTGGACTTTTTTAAATATGTAGAAAGTGGCAATAGCATCTGTGCTTATGTTTGATGAACTGGAATAGCAGAAGATGGTGATAGCAGTAATGAAGACCAGAGGAGAACTAATTAAATTCAATTTATTATTATTACTCTCTCTTTTGCCATGTTCCACACTGATTTTTACATACCTACTTTATAACTATGCTCTTCCTGATGTGATGCTTCCTACCTGGCTAAGCTGAATTTTTTGCCTGCATTTGGAGTTTCCAGGACTTGCCAGGAAAAGTCACTTTGTTTGGGGTAAACATTCAGATTGGGAATTGATTGCTGATCCCTGCAAACAGAAGTTTGAGAGTTAACGGACAGGGAACTGACCACTTCCTAAATTATCAGAAAAATCCAAAGGAACCAAAATTTAAAATCTCTGAGGACAGAGGTGGGTTTGTATTGCAAAGGAGGTGGGGGGTGTTTGATGTGCGATCTCACACTGGGAAAGATTTCAGTGTGTCCCACAGAGATCCCAACAATCCTTTAGCAGTCCTTAGAGCAGAAATTGGGGAGGTCCTGAAGGGACCTGAAGGGTCTGGAGCAGGAAGTGCCCACCACTGCAGAAAGCCTCCTAATCTAGAAAACAATACTGAATTTGGAAATATAATAGGATGAAACATAAAATCATACAAAAAACTAATTCTACGACTAGAATATGCCTTGAGAGTTCACCATCATACTTAGATCTTGTTTCTTCTTATTATTTTTTTAAATTATTATATTAAAAATAAATAATCTCACATGAAGGAGAAAGACTTCACTGGATTCAATAAAACTGCTCCACTTTATGCAACCTACAATTCAGTCTGACTTTCTGCTGTGACCTCCCATTATCTTTCTACTTCACTACCCTTTATTACTCGATTCACTCCCAGTAGACACCAAGACAGAAGTTGTTCTTAAAGAAGGAGGTGACTGTGATAGATGCAGTGAGCTGATGTATTAGTTCACAGGAAGGGTGGGATTAATTTCATCTCACTTTAAGGACCTGATACAGATGTCCCACCTGATTTTCTCCTCTTGCCTCCCATTGACAAGGCTGGAGGGAAAGTAAATCCAGTCAATGGAATTCAGAGTGTGAGTCATCTGACCAAATGTGGAGGTCTATTTTAGGGTGGGAAATCACGCCCTAAGCTCCACTGACTCTGCTGACTCACCCTCCATTGACTGTGAACAGAATCCAGGGCAACTTGCCCAGATGCTGAACACCCACACTCAGATATCTGCAGTTAATCAAACAACTCCCACCAAATCTGCTCCAGGTGAAGAGCACGACCTGGAAGGTGTCAGGTGAAGGAACTACGTGAGACAGAAGGAAGGTGGTCCTTTTACAGGGTGTGGGACAGGGAGAAGCTGTCTGTTGGTTTGAGGATGGAGAGGAAGGGATGGGAAACATTCAGCTGCTAAATATTTTTGCAATATGCTGATCATTAGGAGGCTGATTTGCAGAAATGCTGAGCAGCCACAACGCCCACTGAAGACAATGGGAGCTCAGCACTTCCAAAAATCAGACTCCTGCCTCTTAGCATTGAATGGAATCTTTAATATTTAAAGGGATAAAAGGGGCTGGGGGATGGGTGTGCAGACAAGTGAATGAGCTTCCTCCTCAGATGCTTTGCAAAGCCCTTTCTATCAATATTCTTAATGCTTGCAGACATTATGTACAAGAAAAAACTACAGCTGGAGCATTACATGGAAATCAAGATTCAGAAGGTCAGGCAAACTGGCTGCTCTATTCGCAAGGGCTGATCCAAAGACTAGTAAAGCCTAAGAGAAAACAGCTCCTGGAGTGACAGTCAGAAAAGAGGTTTTATCTGGCTGCAAAGCCACTCTAAGAGGTTTTCCAGAGGTCCCTCTCTGCCAATGCACTGCAGCTCACTGTCCCCTCAGGGTGGAGCTGATGTAAAATCACACCACTTAACAGAGAAGTGTCTTGTCCTTAACCCATGTCCCTCCTTACCCACCCAATGTGCCAGTGTGTGCCAGTCCTAGTCGTGGACTGACCCTCCCTGGAGCCATCTGGATTCACTAGAGGAGTTGCAACTCCTTTCTTCCTTTTTGAGGAATTTCTCTGCTAGGCAAGCGGGTTGAACTGGCTTGTGTTGGGCAGACACCAGAGCCAGTGTAAAGCAACATGAAATATGAGATTTTGGGAAAAGGGGAGTGTGTGCTCTCCCCTTTAGAGATGGTAACATGGTCACTTTGAGGGACTTCATTACATGTAGCTGTGCCTACCTGAAAGGAGGTTGTAGTGAGGTGGGGGTCAATCTCTTTTAACATGTCTCAAGTAAAAGGACAAGAGGAAATGGCCTTAAGTTGTGACAGGAAAGGTTCAGATTAATTTTTTTTTTTTTTTCACTGAAAGAGTGATTGGGCATTGGAATAAGTTGTCCAAGGGGGTGGTGGAGTCACCATCTCTGGAAATGTCTGGATGTGGTACTGGGGGACATGGTTTAGGGGTGATTCTGGTCCTACATTCATGGTTGGACTTGATGATCTTGAAGGTCTCTTCCAACCTTGATGATTCTGTGATTCTGTGATGTGCACAAGCTCTGAAAGAACCCATGAAATTATACAAGGGGAAAAAATACGTTTCTTCCTGTTTTATGTCTTTCCTTGTTTAAAACCACCTGGATTACTTCCCCAGCAGTTTTCTGTGTGACCAAAAGCAACGGCAGCAACAACGAGTTCTGTATCAATCAGTGCATGGGAATGCTGGTGAATCCACTTCCAAAGAGAAAGTGGAGAGGCAGCAACTCCTGAGCTTCAGCTTTACCCTCAGAAAGATAATAATGCTGTTGTAAATCAGCAGTGAAATAGTGATGATTAATAAGGATGCAGGGAAGACTGAGGTACCTCAGGGATGATTTTCTTGTCTTGGCAAGGACAGTAACCTGTGAGTGGGTGCTGACAGAGTTAATCCTAACACAGGACACTGGATGGAGGTTGCATCACAGGAAGAATGGGTTTGAAGGATTTCATGATGGCAGAGATGTTGAATCAGTTGGGTCTTGAAGATTGTGCAGGAAACCAGCTAAAGCAAACTGAGTCATTAGTGATTATCTTCAAGGGTTTGTGGAGGATTCAGAAGTACCAGAGGACTGAAGAGGGACAAATATAGAACCTGCCTACAAAAACCAGAGTTGATGACTGAGAAATTACAGGCTGGTAGGTCTAACTTCCATCTGTGGGTAGATGCTGGAAGAAATTATGAAGCAATCATCTGCACATACCCAGAAGATAATCACCTTCTTAAAGACAAATAAATAAAATGCAAATGTAATATAGGAAATAATTCCAAATAGCCTAATTTAAGTTCCCACTTAGTAAAAAAGCCAGATGAGAAAGATGGTAAAAAAAGATGCAATATGAAGCTAGAAAAAGTTTTTAACTATTAAGGTTAGGAAGAACTAATTGTAAAAAGTTAGGTTTAATTGGTAAATTATTTTGAAGAGTAATTGTCAGAGGTTTCTTAGCATCAGAATAGAAGGGAATCTTAAATAAGATATCTTGGTGATGTTTCTTGGGCCTGGTTCTATTTCAAATACAATGACTGACTTGTTTTGATGAAAAATTATAACTAAATTATTGTGAACAACAGCAGGCTGGAGTAAATGTACAAGTATTTTGGAGGACAAAGGTGGAACCTAAGATGGTCCTGAAAAGTGGAGAGATGTGAATTTAGGAGGAACAAATCTGATGTATGGACATACAGTATGTTATGCCAGGGATTTAGAGGTTAAATCATAGAATCACAGAATGTTTTGGGTTAAAGACCATCTAGTTTCAAGGCCCCTGACATAGGTAGGGACACCTTCCACCAGACCAGGTTGCTTCAAGCCTCATCCAACCTGGACTTGAACAATTTCAGGGATGGGGCAGCCACAGCTTCCCTGGGCAAAATGCACAAATGTGAAAATATTTGGCTGGTTGGCAGGATATTGGACAAAGATCTGGTGCTGAAAGGGGAGCCTCAAACTCCACACAAAGCAATGCTGCCATGTTGTACAAGAGAAATAGAACTCCTTTTGGAATGTCTTGAAGGGACTATTTTCAGTGGAGCAGAGCAGACTGTCCAAGGGGACTCAGTGCCAGCAGGACAAAGTGCTACAGCTGGTTTGGGTCACTGCACTTTAAAAATTGTAGATACATCTGGTAATAGTCCTGAGAGAGTAATAAGAGGGGTCTGAACTCCTGTTATACCAGAAAAGATTGGATAAATAACCCTCCTCTGTCTCAGCTACTGCAAGCACTTCCCCACCTCTCAGACAGAGCAATGCTCAGATTCCACACTTGATGTTTTCACCATCCTGGCTTCTTCCTTAAAGACCTTCCTCAGAATACCCAGGCAAAATTCCTTCTTGTTGTTTCCTAAGGAGGTTCTGCATTAACTGCTTCTCCAAACTCACCTGCCAGCGCCTCATTTAATTTTGGATCCCCTCCGCTTTGCTCCTTGGATGCAGGGATGAGGGTCCCTCCTGTCCAGCTGTTAACCCAATCCCCTCGGGGCCCTCTTCCTTCCTTCTTATTAGGCCTGACTGGACAAAGAGTGAATTGAACTTCATATTTTTAGGAATGAAAAATCAAACATCTTTGTTGGACCTATATTTACCAAGATCCTCTCTCAGAAAAAGAATAATTACTGTCTTGTGCAGGGCCGGGAGTTGGACCTTGAAGATCCTGGTGGGTCCCTTCCAACTCAAGACATTTTTTATATGTATGTATATATATAAACACTCTATGATACTGCAGTAGATAATCTGATCCTACAAAGGCCCAATCACTAATTTGGGTACCTGAACCAAATGCATAAAGTCAACTGCTGTAACTTCACCCCAAAATGTCCTTCCTTAAATCATCCACAGTGGACTTCATCCTTCAGCAAAACCTTGAGAAAAGTTCATTTGTTTTTTGCAAGGACACCTGTAAGAAATCTAGAATGTCATCATGCAAATCAGCACATTCCCAAATCCTTTGGAAA
The DNA here is from genome assembly GCF_036250125.1 of Pseudopipra pipra. NCBI lineage: Eukaryota > Metazoa > Chordata > Aves > Passeriformes > Pipridae > Pseudopipra > Pseudopipra pipra. Next base: position 2,936,893 of record NC_087549.1, on the reverse strand, counting down.
AAAAAATTAATATATAATACTTTCCTGCCGTAACTTCTGTGTCTTTTTATTTAAATAATAAGAGCTCCTCAAGAGAAGAAGCTTCCAAGAACTGGCACCTAGGAAGTATTATAGAAACATATAAGAAGAAATACATTTTAAAAAGTTCTGTTTCTCCCTTATCTTCGGCATTCTTGTCCACATTATATATAAACTGTCTTCTATTTCTATTATTCTCTACTCCAAAAGCTTATTTTCCCTCACAAACCCAGAAGATTGGCAATTTGACATTTATTTCTGACAATTTCAAAATAACTCTGAATTACTGTAAACTCAAAGTATTTACCCAACCCTTGAAGATAATCCCCTGCCCACCGACCATGAGCTTCTCTATTTCAGAAAAGACTCCAAAAGCACCACACATTTATATTAAAAAAAAACCCAAACATTTTCAACTCAAAATTTTTCCTAAGTGCAGTGGAAAGGCATTAACTGTGTGCAGTATCTCTTCCTATGGGAACTTTTCATCCTCAGCAAGAAATGTGGCCTTGTAGACATGGAGAAGTCAGTTTTCCAATCCAACTCTGCAAATGATTTACTGTCCAGTCACTTGGTTAATTCACTTATAATCTCTGCTTATTTCCTGCTGTCTAAATCAGAAGGGATATGAACTTAAAAATCTCACTGGGGGTGAGAAGTTCTCTAAGGTAAAGGAATTAACATTTCCACACTGGAACTACCGATCCAATTTTCTGTTTAAACCATTATTGTCTGAATCTGAATTAGGTGTCAGTCCAAAAATCACAAGCATTAATGATAATTTTGGAAACAGGAAAAAAAAAATAACGTGATATAAGTTAGAGGATAAGAATTGAAGAAAATTAATCAGGTGAGCTACAGGATGCATAAAAAACCTGGTGACTGGCAATAGTAGGGACAAAAAAGAAGAATTTTACAGGTATGAGGAAAAAAGATAAAACCAAACAAAACATCCTAAACTACAACTTCTTATTGCAGGTGAAATGAAAGTGTGTCACTAATGAAGCTGAGTGAAAAAGAAAAAGAAAGGTGAATGGATTCAGTGATATTTTGGGGTACTATTTGGGAAGAAAATGATTTAGTCAGAATAAAAAAGAGATGGCCTAGATAATTACAGGCCTGTCAATCCAGCACTGATCTTGTCAAAATAGGGGAGCAACTGATATGGGACTCTGCTAATAAAGAATTAAAGAAAATGAATATATATCAGTGTCAATCATTAGTGGCTTTTGGAGAACAGCCCTCATGAACTGAGTGTTATGACCCTTTGGGTGAGGACACAGGACAAGTTGGTGGGATGAAGCCAGTTCTGTAAAATTAGTGTCTGGACTGGTGCAAGGTATCCCCATGACACGGGATATGAATCAAAGGATGGCCAAGCACTCTGGCCTCTGGCTGTTCCAGGGAATGGGAATATCCCCTCCAGAGAGTGTTGATATGGATTTCCCACAGACAAACTGCCCCACTGAGTGTTTCTATTGGCAACATGACAAATCTATCCCATTAAAGGTGAATTGTTGTGGGATCCTTGTTACAGAAGTATCAAGGGTTCTCCACAAGATCAGAGCAGTCCATGGAGACAAATGTACATCCAGACATAGATTAACAGAGAATTCCAGCTGTGGGTTGTGATGGGGGGCCTACAAAAAAGCTGGAGATGGACCTTTTACAAAGACATGTAGTGATAGGACAAGGGGAAATGCCTTCAAACTGAGAGGAGGTTTAGACGACATATTAGGAAGAAATTCTTTACTCAGAGGCTGGTGAGGCCCTGGAACACATTTCCCAGAGAAGCTGCAGCTGCCCCATCCCTGGAAGTGTTCAAGGACAGATTGTATGAGGCTTGGAGTAACTTGGGATAGTGGAAGGTGTCCCTGCCCATAGTAGGGGGGTTGGAATGAGATGATCTTTAAAGTTCCTTCCAGCCCAAACCATTCTGCCATTCTATGACAGGTATTCTTGCTTGGGTCACTCTTAAAAGGTTTGGGAGGATCAAGGATGATCAGCTCAACAAGTGATGCCAGAAGGAATGTGGGATTCCCAAGTAGGAATGAGAAGAGTTGTTTTTCAGCACTTATTACTGAAGTGCTGAGATCTACGTCTGGGATCCGCAAGCCAGGAAAGGTTTTGACAAATAAGAAAGAGTCTAGAAAAATTCAGTAACTGAAAAACTGACACAAAACGAAAACAACAATAAAAACTCCATCCCCTCCAAATAAACATCAACCAAACAAAGAAACAAATAGAAACCCAGCGGTCACATCAAGAGAATGGGACTCAGGAAATTGTATTAACTGTCCTTATCAGAGACAAACTGAGGTCTCTCGTGGCACCAGGATATGGTTGCTTGGGGAATATGACTTTGTTGGTATATGATACAAGGGAAAAGTAAAATACCATGGTAGGACCCACTAGATGGACAAATTCACTTTGGAAATCCAGTGTGGATTGTGGGCACTGAAGGGAATTACCATCAGAGAAGCAGGTTACATTTGGCCCTCTCATCATTGCAAATTCAAAAGTATAATTCCTCCCTCTACCTCTTCTTTTGTCTCTAAGGTAAACTAGTCCAAGTCAAAATTGATTTGGGTGACATTCACTGGCTAATGGTCACTTTATGTGATCACAGAGGTTCCTTCTGCTTTCATCATCCAGGACACCATGATTGAATCCAGCCACTGATAAAAGCTTCCTGCTACTTCAATACATTTGCTCCCCCTGCAATGCACTTACGTAGTATAACATATGTTGACTGGGTGCACAACACAGAATTGTTGCTAATAAAAAGCAAAATTAAGAGAGGAAGCAAAACAGACCTTCCCATGCTGTATTTACCTCACACTTGATGTGTGTTTTTCATCCCATAAATTTGTTATGGCTTCAGCTCCCAAGCTTGAGTGAACATTCATTTTTCTTGCTTCCCATATATACCCAAACAAAGCAGAGCTGTGGGCTGGCAGTAAAGAAATGAGATTCACATTATTGGCTTTGCATTAGGTTTGTTTATAAAAGACAAGGCATATTAATCATGGGTATCTACTCTGGGAGAAGCATGCAGCAATGCAGGAAATGTATTCATTACAGAAAAGCAGGATGTCAGGCAGACCAGGAGGTGCTATGGATTGATGCACTGGCTTCTCCCTCATAAAGAAAACTAAACAAGATTTTGCTCCAGCCCAGACAGAAAACACAAATTAACCCTGTCCGTTTCTGGCTCCCCAAGGAGCTTTATAAAACAGACTTTTTCCCTTGGAGTTGCCAATTTGTTGAGACTTTGCACTGGTGTGACAGCCAGTTGGTGATGTTTAAATAAGGGTTTGCTCCAAAACACGGTCCTTGCTGTGCTCCTGGAGAACATTCCTTCCCCATGTGGATGAGGTAACCAGCAAATGAAGGGACAGGCTGATGAATCCATTGGCTTCAATTCTGGTTGCTTCAAATTTGAGGGCTAATTCTGCCTTGACTTTTTAATTCCATACAAAGAGTTAGTATTACTCCACAGGAGAATATCTGCTGAATGGCAGGAACCTGTCCTTAAGATGGAAATTTGCCTTAAAACCAGAAGCAAGGAAATATTATCCTATTCTGCATACAAATGCTCAGGCAAAATTAGTGGGGAAGAATGTTTTGATATGGGAGATATTCCAGAACTGCCTGGACACAATCCTGTGCCATGTGCTCTGGGATGACCCTGCTTGAGCAGGAAGGTTGAATCAGATGACCCACTGTGGTCCCTTCCAACCTGACCATTCTATGATTCTGTGATTCGCAATTATGAATTCACTGCTATTAAAAGGCAGCACAATCTGTGCAACCACACATTGGAGGAAAGAAAGGGACCCTGCCCCAAGGAACTTGATTTAAAAACATCTTCCACTGGGGACACATTTAGTTTCTAAAAGCTTCAGAAGAGATGTGTAGGAAATCTCAATATATAGTCCCAAAGAAGAGAAATTTAATCAAGGGTGATTTATGGTGATTTGTTCCTAAATTGCTTCTCCTCAAGTTTCTGCCTAGAAATGTGACCAGAATCTTTTAGAGGCTCTCAGGTAGTTGCACAGACACCTTTTAGATTGGTTAAAAGACATGGCAGACAGTCCCAGCTGCAGTGCTAAAAGGGGACCTCTTTTCATGCGGGAGTGTGGTGTGGTGATAGACCATAAACCCTGGTTATCTCCTCAGCACTGAACAACTGAGAAAAGCAGGACTGACAAAATCCCAAGTGAAAACTGAGCTCAGTTTGATTTTATATGTTCAGGTATGTTCAGTGACACTGCAGTTGTTAAAGAGCAGCTGTTGATAGTGGAAATAACACAAAGAATGAATGCATGAATGTCTTGCCTGGAGGTGATCTTGAGAAATCATCTGCAGGAACTTTAAGAGGAATGTCCCAGGCATCACAAAGTGATGTCCAGAGGCAGGAGATACGGAACAGATCCAGATACCTGGGATATTTCAACCAGAGGAGACAAAAAAGAACTTCTAGAAAAAAGGAGCACCGAAGAAAGGAGCAAAGACCTCCACATTTGCCTCTTTGCATAACAATAATTAAACAGACCAAGAAGCAGACTGGCAGCTGATTGTGGCACTCCAAAGTTAGCAGATATCAAGAAGAAATGGTCTTGGTGGAGAAGAGAGGTGATGCAGACTGAACACACTATGGACTTTATTCTCCAGACAAAATGCTCAGTCTAAATGAGAACCAATGACTTGGAACACTGGAATATCTATTGTTATTTATTTATTTATTTAAGATCAGACAGGATGTTGACCTAGTCATGCCTCCAAAGTTCTCTGGAGGACTTTTCTCTCTTTCTTTACAAAACTAGCATTACTCATAGAAGGTGGAGGTTTAGATTGGTCACACAGCCTTGAATGTCAGACATAGTCAAAGACTATTCCCTTGGCCATGACATGGAATCAAAAAAAGGATTGAAAGAGTGAATTAAGTTAACCTTCAAAGTTAAGAACATGTTGCTCTGTAGGCAACCACAACATGCCCTCTGCTTTTGGATATTAATCTTTCTTGGGAGAACACTGTGTGACAGATTTGACCCAGCAGCCCCTGCAGTTCCAGGATTTCTTTCCACAGTATCTGTAACAGAAGCAAAGCAGAAGAGACAACCCACAGGAAAAGAAGGAAAATAACAAGATCCTCACAATTGACAGAGATATCTCACAAAATCACAGAAAGTTGAGGTTGGAAGGGACCTCAGGAAGTTACCTGGTCCAACCTCCCCCTGCCCAAGCAGGAACATCTAGAGCCACTTACCCAGGACCATGTCCAGATGGCTTTTGAATATCTCCGAGGTGTGAGACTCCACCATCTTCCTGAGCAAACTGTGCCAGTGTGAGATCAACCCCACAGCAAAAAAAAAGTGTTTTCTGATATTCAGAGTGGACCTCATGAGTTTCAGCTTGTGCCTGCTGTCTCTGATCCTGTCACTGGGCACCACTGAAAAGAGCCTGGCTTCATCTTCTTTGCACCCTCCTTTCAAGTATTTCTATACATTAATAAGATTACCCACCAGCCTTCTCTTCTCCAGGTTGAAAAGCTCCAGTCTTTCCTCACAGGAGAAATGCTCCAAGCAATAAATCATCTTTGTGGCCCATTGCTGGACTCTCTCCAGTATGTCTGTGTCTCTCATGTACTGAGGAGCCCAGAACTGGAAGCAGCACTCCAGGTGTGAACCCCCCAGTGCTGAGCAGAGAGGAAGGATCACCTGCCTTGACCTGCTGGCCATCCTTCATCTAATGCAACTGAGGACACCACTTGCCACTTCTGCCACTGGCTCATGTTCAACTTGGTCTCCTCAGGGACTCTGAGGGCCTTTTCTGCCAGGTTGGTTTTCAACTGGGTGACCCCAGCATCCATTGGTCCATGGAGTTGTTCTTTCTCAGGTACAGCATTTGGCACTTCTTGTTAAAGTTCAGGAGGTTGCTGTCAGCCTATCTTGACCATCTTCTTTTTCTGCTCATGTAGATCAGAAAAAAAACCCCCTCAAATATTTCATTATCCATCATCCCAGTTCATTGTCTGCCCAGGACACATGGCAATCTGACTTCTCACCTACAGCACTGATGCCATAGGTCACAGAATCATGGAATGGCTCCCTCTGATCGTCTGGTGGCCTCCTCTGGATTTGCTCCAACAGGTCAATGTCCCTCCTGTGCTGGGGATCCCAGAGATGGGTGGGGTATCCAGGTGGGGTCTCACCAGAGCAGGGTAGAGATCCCTCCTTAGATTCCGTAACAGGTCATCTCAATCTATACCAATGTCCTGTCCTTCTCCAAGCTGAGATGACAGTAATTCTTGGGGATGATCCTGTGAAGGGCCAGGAGTTGGACTTGATGATCCTTGTAGGTCCCTTCCAAGTCAGGATATTCTGTGATTCTATGATGCTTCCCCTCAACCATGCCCCGGTTTCAGCCTCTGGCAGCCTAGTATTATCTTGACCCAGAGACCCAACTGAAAAGATATCACAGCACACATGGTCTGAAGCCACCTCAGCTGGCTCAGCAAAGAGGAGGGTGGTGGAACAACCAGAAGAATGAGTCACACCTTCTCCTTCACACCCTACTCTGCCAGCAGCAGCTGCAGCCCAATTCAGCTCAATAGTTTACAGGTGTCTCTAGGAACAACTGTCATAAAAAGCTCCTAAAATATGCTGCTTTTTTTTTTTCTTGTTTTCTTTTTTATTTTTTTTTCACCACCCTTAAAATTTTGTACAGCAACAGTCGCCCAATGAAAGCAGGAATTAACGGAAACGAAAGGAAATGAGAGACACTGGAGGAAAAACAAACATAATCAGCTCCAGCTGCAGCTCAATTAAACAACCGTTCTGAGAAAACTACTCGTTCACAATTTACCCACAGAAATCCACTTTCTTACATTCTCTTCAGGGTTTCAGAGCCACAGAAGGACTCTGAACCTTAAGACTCCTTACAGAGTAATTTAAGGCCCTCCAGACTGCAAAGGCAAATGGCACCTGCTTCATTTGCCACTCTCGTGGAGGCTGGTGAGAGGTGAGGCCAAGAGGCTGTGTCCCACCTGTGCCTGAAGGAAGAGGTTCATACCCTGAACTCACATGGGCAGAAGAAGGAAACCTGAGTTTCTTCTATTCAGGGCTCCTGAGCTCTTTCTGCAGCCTTCTCTCTGTGTTTTTTTTGTTTTCTACATCCACCTGTCCTTATCTCATGCCTTCCTTGTCTGAGATGATCCCAATGAGTCCAGTTTGCACCAAAAATGTCTTATGAGCCTGGTACAGGCACAGTCAGTCTCACTGTGCTCAGCTGGTGTCATATGTCCCAGGAACACAACTTAGGACTGAAATACTTTTCCTTCAGACTCTGACACTGAAGTGTGGATCCTTCCAATGCTCTTCCCAAGAGATATGGGTTCATGTCTCACCCCAGAAGAAATCAGCTTTTATTCCAGCATTATCACAAATGAGCTTTGCAAGCAGCAGCCATGAGAACTCTCAGATTGGAGAAGGGTTCAAGCACAATATTGCTCCTTCTTATTTCAAATCCAGCTGCAACTGTGACTAAACAATGTCCTGAAAATGCTTCTCCTATTGCCCTCTGTGGGAGAGTAACTGATCCAGTGTGACCAAAGCAAACTGTTGGATTCTTTCCTTCCAGCCTTTAGAGGTTTCTTTTTTTATTTAATGTACTGTGGCCTGCAAAAGTATAAATTCAGAACAAAATAGACATAAAGAAAATTCCTCCAAATATTTCTCAAACAGGAGTAGGGCACTAGAATATAGCACATCTAAGTATTTTTTAAAAAAGAATAAAAATCTTATCTTAAGTTTTAAAGGATGGATAGGTAATACAGAGAGGGAAAGAGAGAAATTATCTTGTCTAAAATCTTGCTGTGACTGAAATATCTGTCAAGGCTCACAATACAGTTTGTGTGTTTGGGGAAAGGTGGATGTCACTAAAGCACTGACAAGCTCATAAAGTGCAGCCTGGGAAGACCAAGACTGACTGGCATTTCCAAGGTGGTACCTATCTATCAAACCTTCATTCCAGTGCCTGGACACTGGATGCTGCTGTACCCTCTTTCAGCATATGATACTCTGATTTCCCCAGTCAAGCACAACTGAACTGACATCACTTTCCTCCTGCTGCTCACAGATAGTAACTAATGAGATTCTATTCCTACTTTTTCATCAGAGAAGAGCCAAACCTGTAGTCCATTTGCAATGGTAAGGAATAAAGGATTTATAAAAGATAAAAACAAGACATTCAATGCATAATCAGTGTAATTACCAGTATTATGAAACTTCAGTTATAAAAACACATTTGCGCTCTTTTCAATGTCTGAAAACCACTGAAGCCTGGATTCTGCTCTTTGTCCAAACTCACTCCCTGACCAGAATTGCCTTCATGCTGAATCACACACTTCTTTCATGACTGAGGAAAATTATCTCAGTTAAAGAGAGGAATGTGGGACAAAATATTTTGAGCAGTCTCCTTGTTTATTAAGTTCAAGTTCAGTAGGGAATGGTGTTGAGGAGCACAGTCCCACACTGACTCTACATATGGGCCCCTGAAAAAGAGCTGCCCAGAGAGGTTGTGGACTCCCCATCCCTGGAAGTGTTCAAGGCCAGGTTGGATGGGGCTTTGAGTAACCTGGGATAGTGGAAGGTGTCCCTGCCCATGGCAGGGGATGGAAGGAAATGATCTCTAAAGACCCTTCCAGCCCAAATCATTCTATGACCTTTCTCAAAGTGACCTACCAAAATACGCCACCATGCTCTAGACATTTTCATTTACAAATGAAGCTTCTGTCTCTCCTTCTCATCCTTCTTCAGTGCATATTCATCATCACATGTAATATCGTCTTGGAGTATCTGTAACTGATTCAACCTCAGGTGAATTGCTCACAGCTAAACCCTGTCTGATGTGCTGCATCCCCTGTTAACAGAGGCCCTCGAGGAACATGCTGTAAATATCCCTGTCCTCAGTCCAGCCCCAAGCCTTGAACTGCTGGTCTCCCATGAACTTCTCACCACCAGACTTGCAGCTATTCTGGGAGAGTTGTTTTGCCTTTCCCTCCACCTCTTGCAGCAGAGCAGCTCCCAGGCCGTGGCAGATTCTCTCCAGCACCAACGAGTATTTCATTCTTTACCAGAACCTCTCCCCGGTGTAACACCAGCTCTACTGACTGGGCTCTTCCCTTGGGATACACACAAATGGGAAGGAATGACAACACCCTGGATCACCTGTAAACATGTGAGAGTGTCCTGGGCACTCTCACAGGAGTGCCCAGGACATTTTGGTGGGAGCATTTTGGTGTCGAGAAATGTGTTTTTGCAAAATAGGTCTATTCGTTGCAGGAAAACAGAAACGAAAATCATAAATATTTTAGATTTGTTCCAGAGCAAATTTGGAATAATGAAATTAAATACTGGAAAGTTTCCAAGGGAGAAACAGTACCAAATCAAACCAAACTAAAATTATTTCCCAGATCTAAGTCAAAGCTCTCTGTCCTGCACACACTTCTGCATAACTTCATATTTTTTACTGCTAAATTAATTTTATTTTGCTCAAGGTTTGAGTTCAAGTATTGTCTCTCTATGAATTCAGGCATGTTCCTTCCCTTTCCATTTTAAAAGCCCCCAAAGGGTAATCAGGACATACTGAGCAGAAAGCTCCATGGGATTGCTTAAAGAAATTCCTCTGACTAAAGTGTCTCTTTGTCCTGGACCTATTCCCAGCTGCAGTCCTGGGGAAAGCTGCTGTGTTCTCTGGCTTGCTGACCAACACAAAAGTGCTGTGAACACCTTTAAGGGCTCTGTAAATGACAGATAAATATTAATAATAATGTGACTTACTAGTTGTTTTTTTATCTTTAACTACCCTGCTTCCATGCAGTAAATTGCAATGCTATAAAAACAGTTGGAGTGAAGAGGAATTTCTAAGAGGCATCATCGATTAATATTTCAGCACGAGGAGCTGAGTAATTCTTGGCAAAGAATCTCGTTGAATTTATTCACTTTAAATTGCATTAGTGCTAGGAAAAGGTGACCAGCTGACATCACTGGAGGCAAAACTTCTGAGAAATGTATCTTCACTAGGAAAATAGAGTGTGCCTAATGGGACTCAGCAAAGCAAGGCAAAAGGGAAGGTGTGGAAGGAAGTTTACAGGTTTTGCTCTATCTAAAAGGCCATAATAAACCCAAGATTACCCTGTAATCACCAGCCCAAACTCACAGCTGTCTGTTGTGATAAGGCACTTTTTTTTTCATAGTTGAGTGAAGAATTTGTGCCTTTCATAAAAAGGAATTAATGAAAACAAGCACAGAAGCAGTGCTGTGGGCAGAGGCAGCACAAGCTCCTGCAACTGCTTCCTAACACACCTCTGGTGTCACACAGATGGGTGTCCAAGGATAAAATAATAGAATCACAGAGTCGCTTGTGCTGGGAGGGGACCTTAAAGATCACCTGGTTTCAACCCTCCTTCTAAGGGCAAGGACACCTTCCACTAGACCAGGTTGCTCAAATCCCAATCCAACCTGGCCTTGGACACTTCCAGGGATGGGGCATCCACAGCTTCTCTGGGTAACTGGGGCCAGGGCCTCTCCACCCTCACAGTAAAGAATTTCTCCCTAATATCCAATCTAAACCTGCCCTTTGGCAGTGTGAAGCCATTCCCCCTTGTCCTATCATTACATGCCCTTGTCAAAATCCTTCTCCAGTTCTCCAGAATTCCCTTTAAGCACTGGGAGGTGCTCTGAGGTCTCCCTGGATCCTTCTCTTCTCCAGGCCAAACCACCCTAGCTCTCTCAACCTATTTTCATAGGAGAGGTGCTCCAGCCCTTTGATCTTTGTCAGTGCCAAGGAAAGCCATTAAGAGTGATGTTTTCTTGTTAACATCAACCTCTGCTTGTTGTTTGCTTGCTCCCAGTTTCCAAGAGACCTGGGAACTGGTGAGAAATTAAGCTCTACCTGATTCAACATGGCTCAGTAAGTCAGCTCTGTCCGTGACCTTCTAATCTTCCATGGTCCATCACTTGATTTCCAAAAGTCCTACCTCACGAAGGCATCACGAGTACCCCCTGGGAGAAGGATTTGACCCCAGAATATGCCTGAGGGATATCCTTAGATCTGAATATCTCACACCAGTGATATCTGCTTGACATATTGCCTTACGTTTTGCTAAATAAATCTGGCACCCTCACTATAAGAAGCATATTGAGGTGCTGGGGTAGTGTCAGAAGAGGGGAAACAAAGCTGATGCAGGGTCTGGAGCACTATGAGGAGCAGATGAAGGAATTGGGGGTGTTTAGCCTGGAGAAAAGGAGGCTCAGGGATGATGTTATTGCTCTCTACAACCACCTGAAAGGAGGCTGTAGCCAGGTGAGTGCCAGTCTCTTCTCCCAGGTAAAAAGTGACTGGATGAGAGGAAATGGCCTCAAGTTGCACCAGGGGAGGTTTAGATTGGACATTAGGAAAAATTTCTTCAGGAAAAGAGTTCTTAAGCATTGAGACAGGCTGCCCAGGGAAGTGGTGGAGTCACCATCCCTGGAAGTGTACCTAAAACCTGTAGGTGTGGTGCTTAGAGGCACAGTTTAGTGCTGAACATGGTGGTGGTGCTGGGTTGACAGTTTGATTTGATGATCTTAGAGGTCTTTTCCAATGTAAACAATTCTATGGAAAAAAAGTGTGAGACACATCCAGCAACCTTGGGCTGTCTCTGGGATACAAGACATCCTCAGGGAGCACAGGAGCTGAAGAGCGGTTGGTGCAAAAGCTCCTCTTGTCTTTACAGTGCAGGTATTGCAGCAGCCACAGGTGCTTGACATTTTCCAGAGACCCTCCTATAAGCTGGCCCTTCCCTAAGGAACACAGAGCTCAGGGCACAAAGTTTCTCAGTTAGGAAATGGAAAACTGCATCACTGCGTGTCACAGAGCACAACATGTTGCACGTTATCCCTTTCCTTAGTAAACTGGCACTTGTGAGTTTACAAGGAATGGAGTTTGGCATAATTATACAACATTCTATACCTTTTGAGCCTAGTTGGCACTGCCAACTAGAGCATACATGGTTTCTAAATTAAATGTGGGGAAAACTGATCTTTGGATGAGTGTATGAAGTGTCTCATGTAAGTGGCAAAAGTCAGCATTATGTAAATTCCATAAAGACATTCCAAGCCACCCAGCTCTTCCAAAAGCTGCAAGAAGGTGCACAGTCTGATCTATAAATCCTTCCAGATATTCATGATGTTCCCACACAAGTTCAGGTGCCATGTAAGCTCCTGTGCTTCTATATAATTCTGTACCATACCATGGGTGCATTTTCCTTATGACACACTGAAATATTGGGAAGGCCAGTGGATCGTGGAGTTTATAAAAATTCCATTAAATGCAGTCATGTTTTCTGAAAACGCTCCAAAAACACCTCTGAAAAATCTCCAAAGGCATGAGATGAAAAAAAAAGCAAAGATGAATGTGCATCCCACCTCATCCAAGGAACAGTTCAGCTGAGCAGCCCCTGTGCAAAGATTTTCAAATGTTGCACTTGGAAAAGAAAAACACAATTTGGGAATGTGAACGAATGAGAATGGAAATTACATGGCTGCCTTGCAAAATAAGTGGAAAACAATGGAGTGAAAAATAAGTGGAGTGAGAGAGAGAGAGAGAGCAAGCACAGTGCTAATGATAAGGCAAACTTTTCCAGATGTGAAAATCAATTTTATTCTAAAACTTCCCAGCCTTTTCATTTAGAAAGCAATAAAATTCTATTTGTCCCCCTGTTCATTTGCTGCATAAAATGCCACTAAGCCACTTGCTCTCGGCAACCACACAAAACCTAATAGGTTAGGACTGCAGCCTTAAAATATGCTAGGGTTTTTTAATGAAACCAATTTATATCAGTTTGTGCCAGTGAAAGGGCTGAAGCAACTTAATTTAGTTTCATTTTCCACACATTTGTGGCCAAAGCAAGGATTCACTTATTTCTAATTCAGCCCTGCTTCCACATGCCTGCCTAAGCCATTTCTAACTGATTTAGCCAGTGACCTCTATTAAATAGCCAGGTGTTGGGCTCTATTAAATGGATAATCTCTTGGTACCTACACATTTGCAGCCTCCTCATTTGTCCAGTTTTTATTTGCATGTGTATTCAGTCAGAGAGCAGTGGACTTTTTGCAAGTGAGGGGGATAATTACAGCCATAAAAATGTCTGGTTTTGAGCTAAAACCTTGCTGTGTCTGTCAATGCTGAATGAGACATCATCTTAATCTGAGATTTAAATATTAAAAAAAAACCCAAACAAACAGATTTTCCGGGCTTGATTCTGTAATAACTAAAAAACTTTTTTTCCTTCTTCTTCTTCTTTTTTTATTTTTTTTAATTGTCTGGACACTGTTTTTTCACTTCACAGAATTAGAGAATGGTTTGGTTGGAAGGGACCTTAGAGATCATCTAGTTCCAACCCCTCTCCCATGGAGGTTTGGAACTGATTTAGATCAGTGTGATGTCAGTCAAACAAGCTTTGTAGGAGGAGCATAAATCTTTTATTAGAGAGATGGAAATAATTGAGGGAAGAGGCAGAAAGCTTTGAGGCACATGAGCCATTCAGGTTACTCCAAGGGTCTGCACTCTTAAAAGAGTCCCTGCTTTTTTTCCCCCAGATTTATGTGTCAGCCTAATAAAAAATATAGTCTTCATTAAAAATCCTGTTAGACTTTTATCTCAGAGCACCACAACCACAACACTACATGTGGTGCAGAATCAGGTATGTGCAGTCAGTCCATTTGTTCCATTTTGTGGTTCATTTTGAAGCTCAATTCAAAATTTAGTGACTCAGAGAGCACCAACACCATCAAAGCTGGTTTTTGCAAGCCTTCTGTTGTGTGGGTTATTTCTTGTCCAATAGGGAATGAACTTGCCCTACAGCCCTTCCCTTGGTGGAGGTGTTAATAGTATTTCTTCTCTACCTGGTTGCAGGTTTTTGCAAAACTTTGCAGGAATGTAAAGCTGAAGATTCCTGTTTCGGCCACTTTGACAGAAACCTGCAAAATGATTTTAAATGTATACAGTGTAAGGAGGACACACAGATGGGAAGACCCGCAAATGACATAAAGGAAACACGGCTGGAGACAGAGTGGAAAGGAGAAGAAGGATGGTTTAAAAGAAAAAGAACCATCCTGCTTTCTATAAATTCAAATCCAAAGCCAAACGTTTTGGAAAACAAATTGGGAGAGAGGTATTTCCATCTGCCCTCACCCCTTTGAAACTCTGTGTTGTCCACAGGGATTCAGGGATCTTTATCCCATGGATTCTGTAGACCTGTGGAGGGAGTTTCATTTCAGATTCAGTGAAAACAGGCAAATAAACTCCTGTGGTCATTCCTCAAAGAAATGATGAAAGGCTGAACTTCCTTTCACCTTTCTGAGGATGTGTACTTTGCCACAATTCCTTAGGGAATTAACACAATTAACTCTTATACAGCTATAATATCATTCCTGTAGTGTCCCATGAATGAAAAAGCTTGATTTTCCCAACACCTGGGAGATTAAATATGAGAATTGACAATGTGGTGTTGATTTGAAGGGGTTTTTTGACAGTCCAAAAATATTCTCTAATCTGGGACTATGCATTTGAGATCAGGCTTGATGTTAGAATCGAGGAATGTTTCACACCTGTTTTATTTACACTGAGACAAAAGGGCGGTGATGATTATTAGTGTGGGTGGTTGTTCAGCTTGGAGAAGTCTCTGGGAAGAGCTCGTTGTGACCCTCCAAGTACTTGAAGGAGGCTTATGAAAAACAGGGAGAGCAGCTCTTTACATGGCCAGATAGTGATAGGACAAGGGGGAATGGTTTTAAACTGAAAGAGGATAGATTTACATAAGACATTAGCAAGGAATTCTTTACTCAGAGGGTGGGGAGGCCCTGGCACAGGTTGCCCAGAGAAGCTGTGGATGCCCCATCCCTGGAAGTGTCCAAGGCGAGGCTGGATGGGGCTCTGAGCAACCTGGTCTAGTGGAAGGTGTCCCTGCCCATGGCAGTGGGTTGGAACGAGATGAGCTTCAAGCTCTCTTCCCACCTAAGTCTTTCTATGATTCTATGATTAGTCTCTTTTTCTTTCTACAAAATGGGAATGCTTTAGCGGACAACTTAAAGTTATTGCTACACAGACTGAACTGTGGTCATGGCAAAGCATTAAGAAATTCATTTCATACTTGATGGACTAAAGTGCCTGTTCAGTGTGTTTGAAAAAACAATGCATCACACGTTTGGCTCTGGTTAGACTGATTTTCTGTGCAGAAGGTTATTTTTAGTAGTTTTCTCTCTCATTGCTGTTGCAATCAGAAAAGTGACCATGAATATTAATCATTTTTCTCTCCATATTTCTCCCTTCATCTAGTCTGGATTCTATCACTGTACAAGGCAAAAGTTTTTTTTTCTAAGAGCCACTGTCTTAAACTTCACCAGGGATTTGATTATCAAGATGTCCGTCCTTTCTCCTTTGAGCATCCTCATCATTCACAGAGATTATAGAAAAGTATGAAATGACACTGTTGTTGTTGTTTAATTCACCAGGCAGAAAACCACGACATGCCCCCTGCTGTAGTGTAGCTCCATCAGTGCTGAAAAAGAGTGAGAAGAAAACTGATGCATTTCAATGAAATCCATCAGTGAAAAAGGACCAGACCATCGAGGACTGGAAGTTGATGTAGTACCATAGGCTGAGTCTTTGCCAACTTTTGCTGAAAACACAGTCCAAGGGGAGGAAGCTGCAGATATGGGATTAAATATTGCTTTATCTTACAGACTACAGTGACACTTCATTAAGTCTGAAGGGACAGAGCAGAGGATGTCGAATCTGCTGAGCTTCTTCATTTGCTTAAACCTATTTAAAAAGTTGGAAATCTCAGACTTACTTTTCTTTGAAAATTAAAACTGTCTTTTAAAACTCTTCTGGTGTCTCTGACTTTACTGGGAAAATACAGATCTCAGCTTCAGGAACTCTGCTTTCCCTTTGTGCTCATTTGATCTTCCTTGTTAGCCTTTCTCCTCACAGCACAGCAAATCACTTCAATTAAAGCTTCATTAAAACAACATTGCCATAATCACCATATGTTACTTATATATTTTTAAAGCATAACTGTTACCAACTGATCAAAATACAGGCGGCTATTTTATACGTCTGTATTCTACATACACTATTTATGGTATACTTATATTTTCACTTCTCTCAGCACGAACCAGAAGGAATCACTGAAATCGTTTCTCCATCCTGTTCACAGTTATATCCACTTGTGGTTTCTCAACTTTGCGGTCTCTGTGTTGGAACTGCTGCAGCTTCAAGTTTCAGAAGGACTCAGGTAAACAGCACTTGGGAGCGGGGAAAAGGTTAACAAGGAAAAAGAAAACCACCGACTTCCTAAGTGAAAGAAAAGAATTCCTTTGATCTCAGTAACACCAGGAGGCAAAAGACTGCTGGCAAACAGCACGAGCTCCTGTCCCCCTGGGTCTCTCTCAGAAAGCCATCTGAGTAGGTTTGTAATCCCCCCGGAGTTCAGTATTGAGGCCAGTTCTGTTTAATACCTTTATCAGTGATCTGGACAAGGAGACTGAGGGCACCCTCAGTCAGTTTGCAGAAAACACCAGTTTGGGTGAGACTGCTGATCTGCTGGAGGGTAGGAAGGCTCTGCAGAGGGATCTGGGAAGGCTGGATCAGTGGACCAAAGATTGACAAGGCAAAGTGCTGGGTCCTGTGCTTAGGTAACAACAACCCCATGCAATGCTCCAGGCTTAGGGTAGAGGGGTTGAAAAGTTGCTTGGTGGAAAATGACCTGGGGGTGCTGGTCAACAGCAGCTGAACATGAGCCCAGGGGTGCTCAGGTGGGCAAGAAGGCCAATGGCACCTGGGCTGTACCAGCAATAGTGTGGCAGCAGGACCAGGGCAGGGATTGTCCCTCTGTGCTGGGAACTGGTGAAGCCACACCTCCAATCCTGAATTCTGTTCTGGGCCCCTCAGGACAAGAATGACATTGAGGGTCTGGAGCTTGTCCAGGGAAGGGCAACAGAGCTGGGGAAGGGTCTGGAGCACAAGTCTGATGAGGAGCAGCTGAGGGAGATGGATGTGTTTAGATTGGAGAAAAGGAGGTTCATGGGACACCTTCTTGATCTGTACAAGTCCCTGAAAGGAGGTTGTAGCCAAGTGGGGATCAGTCTCTTTTCCCAAGTAATAAGTGATATGACAAGAGGAAACAGCCTCAAGTTTCATCAGGGGAGGTTTAGATGGGATATTAGGAAAAATTTCATTTTGAAAAGGATGGTCAGGCATTAGAAGAGTGTGCCCAGGGCAATCGTGGAGTCACGATTTTAAATCCCTGGAGGGATTTAAAAGACATATAGATGTGGCACTTTGGGACATGGTGGGTGGCTTTGGCAGTGCTGGATTAATGGTTAGACTCGATCTTAGAGGTCTTTTCCAACCTAAACAATTCCATGATTATATGATCATTAGTTTCCAAAAGCACCACGAGCCAGTGACAGTTCTATGCAGTACCCATGATCTTGGAGACTTTTCAGGTTATCTCTCCCACTTGTCTGCTGCAATCCAAAGGGTGAGAGAGACATTGGAACTCAGAATGGGGTGGGGTCTGGCAGGTGGACAGGACTTTGGGCAGGAAGGAGGAGCTCCAGCAGCTGCAACAACCACATCACAGCTCCACAGTCCATCCTCACTGGCTGGCACAAACTGGATATCGTGGCACCAGTCCAACAGCCCTTTTGACAGCTACAGAAAATAATTCTCAGAGCGGTGAAGTCAAGTGAGGAGGAGTTGGTGGAAATGACTGGGATTTTCTTGGCATACCTTTCCAAACAGCCTGTGGTTATGCACAGATGGACCAGCTGATGGGATCATGCATTTCATAGGATGTAAAAGACAATAATGAAAAACAGAAGAATTGTCAATCCACTGTGTTTATACCTGCATTTCCTTCTCATTTTCCTGAAGCCTGAGTTTGAATCAATAATATGATTCCAGTCCATTAAAGACCAGGGAACATTTCAGATTCAAAGCTCTCCAAAGAGTGATTGTCACATGGAACCAAGACCCTGGCTCAGACCCTTATGGGATGATACATCACTCCTAAAGGACAAAGGGAACAAAAGCTGGATTGGGTAGTCAATTATGAAACAAAAGTATAATTATCTCAATATTCCTTCCCGCCCCCCCCAAAAAATGCCCTGATAGTCTGAAACAGTTAATACCAAATAAACACACCTATTGTCTTTGTTTACTGATGAAGGTTATACAATACAGTCCTGACTGCATCCTGCTGGTCTTCCAAAGATTTACTAAATGACACATATGAATTATTCTGCTGCTAAGAAGAGTAGATAAGGATTGTTTTTTCTATAACCTGATAACTTCCACTTGCTACTGCTGAAAACTGGAATTACGTGCTGTATCTGGATTTGTTGCTGGTATATGGAAAGATGTAATTTATTCAAAGTGGAAATTTCCAAAGATTTCTGGGGTAGCCAGCGAACATGTATATGTGAGGAGACAGACAAAGAAAAAGAAAGAGAGAAACAAATAAACAAAACCAGGAGAAAAGTATATAAAATCCTGGAAAACTAGTCCTTGATTTATTAGCTGTAATTTCATTTAGGCAACATTATTAGTACTTACTGTTTGTGTTCCAAAGAAAAGATTAATAGATAAATTAACACTTTGTGTATCTTCCAAGAAAGTATTAAATAGATGAACAAGGTGCTTACTAAGACAACAAAGCTAATTGAAATTGTTCTCCAGATTAACTTTACAAAGCCCAATGGTGTAATTTTTCTTTTGTGTAGTGCTTCACACTTGTATCAGTGCAGAGCACCCTGTGAAGTTCACTCATGCAGGAGCCATTCACAGGATCACAGAATAATTCAGGCTGGAAAAGACCTCTGGGGGTTTCTAGTTTGTAACCCAACCTTGTGCTGAAAGTAGGGCAGAAGAGATTGCTCAGGGCTTTCTCCATTTGGGTTTTGAAACCCTCTGAGGATGGAACCTGCACCTCTCTGGGAAATCTCTTCCAATACTGATGATTTTGGTGATCTTCCCCATATAGGGAGCTGCTATTAGGTGCCTTCTCAAGGTTGAACAATCTCCATCCCACACCAAGCACCAGACAAGTGCTCCAGCCCTGACCATCTCAGCAGCCTCTCCAAAACTTGATCCATTTGATCAATGACTTGAACTGAAGGTCTCAAAACTGGCTGGACTCTCTAGATCGAGGCTAACCAGTGTGGAGTAGAGGGAGATAATAATTTCCTTCATCTTCCTGACTGGGCTGCTGCACACACAGCCCAGGTTACCTTCTCTTCTGCAAGGGCATTCCCCTCACTGATCTTAAAATCACAGAATATACAGAGTTGGAAGGGACACAGAAGGATCATGGAGTCCAGCTCCTGGCCCTGCACAGGACAACCCCAACAAACAATCCTGCCATGTGCCTGAGGGTGTTGTCCCAGTGCTTCTTGAGCTCTGTCAGCCTTGGTGCTGTGACCAGTGCCCTAGGGAGCCTGTTCCAGTGCTCAGCCATGCTCCGGGTGAAAAACCTTTTCCTGATATCCAACCTAAACCTCCCCTGACACAATTTCATGCCATTTCCTCGAGTCATGAGAGCAAAGAGATAGGTACCTGTCCTTCTGCTTCCTCTCGGACTGATGTTCAGCTCCACCAGCATCCCAGGGCCTTCTACCTAGAGCTACTTCACAGTCAGTCAGGGACAGTGTGTTCTGTCCCAAAGGAGGAAACTGCATTTGTCCTTTTTGAATTTTGGCAGATCTTGGCCAGCCCATTTCTCCATCCCATCCAGGTCCCTCTAGATGGCTGCCCCGTCCTTCAGGTGTACCAACAGCTCCTCCCCAGCTTGCAGTCATCAGGAGTGCACTCCATCACCTCTTTGATGCTACTGACAGGTCTCAGGAGAGCCCCTTGTGTCATTGTACTTGTTACAGGTCTCAGGGATACTTTGACCCTTGAACCACTACACTCTGGGTACAGTCATCCAGACAGCTTTTATCCATCAGGCCAGTCTGTGCCCACGCGGCCAAGGAAGTCAATGGTACCCTGGATTTTATCAAGAATAGTGTGGCCAGCAGGACCAGAGAAGGGTTTATCCTCCTGTACTTAGCACTGGTGAGGCCACACCTTGAATCCTGTGTCCAGTTCTGGGCCCCTCAGAACAAGAAGACATTGAGGAGCTGGAACGTGTCCAGAGCAGGGAACGGAGCTGGGGAAGGGTCTGAAGCACAAGTCTGATGAGGAGCAGCTGAGGGAGCTGGGGGGGCTCAGCCTGGAGAAAAGGAAGATCAGGGGAGACATTATGGTTCTCTACAATATCCTGAAAGGAGGGTGTAGCCGGGGGTGGTCGGTCTTTTCTCCAGGCAAATAGTCACAGGACAAAAAGGAGACGGCCTCAACATGCATCAGGGGGAGGTTCAGGTTGGACATCAGGAAGAATTTCTTCGCTGAAAGTGTGGTCAAGTGTTGGAACAGACTGCCCAGGGAAGTGGTGGAGTCACCAACTCCGGAGGTGTTGAAGAAACGACTGGATGTGGCGCTCAGTGCTCTCTGGTCTAGTTGACAGGGTGGTCATTGGTCAAAGGTTGGACTTGATGATCTTGGAGGCCTTTTATAAAAGGTATCCAAGAAAACCTTGCAAGATTTGGGGCAACTGGCATCCACTGCTCTCCCCTGACCCCCAAATTCAGTTATTTCATCATAGCAGGCAACCAGGTTGGTTGGGCATAATTGACCCTTGGTAATCCACACTGTTTCCAATCACCTGCAAAGCGTCCACTGCTGAAGTGGAACACAGGAGTGTTTATCACCCATTCTCCCCTCAAAATGGAACACAACAGCTTTACAATGCATACAGCAGCAAATGCTTCTGTATGGCAGTGCTAATTTATCCAGAATAATGGGTTTGCAAATATTTGTTTTTGCCTACACAATTGCCCAAACTGTCAAATAAAAATGTACATTTTTTGCTCATCTCTCTCATTCCACAGCTTCTAAATGCAGAGTTTGATGCTGGGGTGTTTGGTTTTTTTTTTGGGGGGGGGGTGGGATTTGGATTGTTTCTTTGCGTGTGTTTTGTTTTTTTTTGTTTGGCTGTTTGTTTGGGGGGTTTTGTGTGGCTTTTTTTTTGTTTGGTTTGGCTTGGTTTGGGGTGTTTCAGTTTTGTTTTTTCTTTTTTTTTTTTTTTGTTTGGGTTTTTTTTATTCTTCTTGTTTAGAAACAAACTGCAGTTTAACACAGTAGAGTGGGAAGGTTTTTTCCTCGTTTTCACAGGAACAAGCTCAATTGCCTGTCACATTCAACTGTTAATCCACATTTATAGTCAGTGTGACAGGACTAAAAGCCCTTCCCAACCAAGCCAGGACACTGAGCTGATGGTTCAAAAGGGGTCATAGAAAGACAACAAAGGGAATAATCGATGTAAATCCATCCCCGCACTTTTGGACTGGCTTTCATCAGAAGGCAATGAGAAGTCAGATGGAAAACAGAGTTAAAAGGATGGTTCCACAGAAATCAAAGCAGAGAGACTGAGGAACATCTCTTAAAACTGGATTAATGTGTCTTCTCTTTCTCCTACTGTGATACCAACCTAAGCCAAGACTTCAAAAGGGATTTGAGTGCCAAGTGAAGAAAATTAAGCATCGGGAAATGTATGATGGATACAGGGAACGCAATCCTAAACCTCTGGAATGTGGTACATGGGAAAGTAACTATCTATGCCACTGAAAACTGGGACACCAGAGCATCAGGGCAAGGTATCCATAGTGTTTCCTTAGGAAGGTACTGGATAAGAAGTGGCAGGGAAGAGCACACACCTGGGTAGTCTCAGGCAGTAGCTCCTCAGGCAGGAGCAAGAGGAAAAGGAGCAGGATTTGAATCTGGGGCCTCAGTTCAGATGTCTGTGAGTCTATTGTCATTCTGAAGACTTTAGGGCATCCCACATGGCCTCCAACTGCTGATCCAGAAACCAGGAGTCTGTCCTAGGTCCTGTGTCTCACCTGACACAGATGGATTTAATTTAGGGTCTCTTGAAAGCACTGAAATGTCACCAGCAGCACTAAAAGTTTTGTTGAGTCAATCTTCAGTGATCTCTGTCCTGGAGAGTTTAGTCCATTTAAACTGTGAGTTCCCACAGGAGGAGATTTTCTCTTGTGATATGTCTTCCATGATGGAGATCTGGCTTAGTTTTAGAGGCACTAACACATGATGTGATGTAAGAAACTGAGAGAAAAAGAGGCATTTCTTGTATTCTGTATGATTCTGCATGAAAACCCTGAAGTGTCTCCAGCTTCTCAAAGGCACATAGCTCCCATGAATCTCAAAAACATCCTTTTGCATCAAAATCATTGGAAGTTTTCCACAGACTCTCACTCCAGCAAACCTCAGAGCTCCAATATCTAAGCAAATTCCTTTCTCAATCCCTCAAAACCTGAGAAATCACTCATACAAAACAATTTCATTTTTACTGTGGTGCTCCTCCATTCTGCTCCAATAAAAATCAACATTATCTTTGCTCCTTGTCCCTCAGATACTGGGATCCTCTGGAAATGCTGCAATGACATGAAAGACCTCACTAAATCATTCACATACATCACAAAGAGATCACAAGGAATCACAGCATCCCTTCAGAGGGGATAAACTGAGGAGGCATTTAAATTACATATGACATGACAATGAATAGTCTGGATTCACTGTTCACTATCCTATATATTGGCCTTTCTTTTCTTTTCTTTGTAAAAAGACTTGGTGAGTTCAGCTGTTCTCCAAACTGACAGGTACCAGCCCAAACTCTACAACAAAATGTTTCCACCAGCTGCCAGAGCTGTCATCTTGGCTTGCACCCAACTGGCTAAAACTCAGCCCTGAAGCTTTTGGCTATGACAGAATGCATTTATTTTGTATTTAAGGAATAAAGCTAATTAATTTTTAGACCTTGCTGAATATGAGACTCTTCCCTTTATTGCTGGCAGTGCTTGCAATGGATCTTTTAATGCTTTTTACACTGACCAAAAAAAAAAATAAAATTAATAAGATCAGAGTTTTAGCTGAATAAGGCATTTCCTAATGGTGGTACAGGACCTGGAAGCATTACAGCTAATTGAACTTACTGTTCTTGGAGTAGGCACACAAAGGTCAGGTTGTCTTAACAGCTTGTATGCTGTCAAGCTGTGTTTGTTCTGGAATCCAGACATCAGTCCTTTCCACCCCAAGCAGTAATGACTCAGTGTACCAAGTCCAAGAGCCCAACTTAAGAGCCAATTCCTTTCTTAGGCTCTAGGAAAACAGACAAAGGCAGGCAGCAAATACCAAGGTTTTTATTCAATGAATTCCCACAGACTGGGGATGAGAAGAACAATTATGTCACCTTCATTAATTCAGGCTGTCTGCCTCTGCATCACGTGTTTCCTGTGCCTCAGGTACAAATCATTTCCTTGGAGAAAGCCATCATTGAGTAAGGCAAACACCCTGGACTGGGATAGAGCAGAAGATGAAAAACCTTCTGCTCTTTTAGTAATTTCCACCAGTTTTCTCTTACCCTTTCTGTTAGAAATAATGAAGTAAAGAAGAAAATGTCTGGCTCCAGTTTCCAGGCACTGATTCTTGTTATGTTTTCTCTCTGCTCCATTTGAGAACCCTGAATGCTCAGTATTTTCCTGCAAGCACAGTACAAGTACAGTATAATAAAGTTTCCTCTAAGTCTTCATTCAGATAATCTATAGGCACTTCTAGTTTTTTCACATAAGGTATTCTTTTCAACCTGGAATTGTTCCATATCTCATTTAAAGTGTAGCAGAAAGAGGTGCCTATTCTTGACCATTCAGTGTACAATTAAAACATTCTCCTACATCCCAAGGAGGACTCAGTTATCCTGTATTTGTACTGGATGGAGTGGCCACTTGGCAGCACTCAAGGGAGTCTATCCAAAGATACTTAATTTACAGTAATATAATAACAGGTAAACAATGGCAAGAAAACATCAAAGTCATGACATTCAATAAGAACGTTAGAAATTCTTGGGAAAACTGTTGATTCCCTTTTACTATATCCCAGATGTGGAGAGATTTATCCCTGAACTATCTCACTGAGTTGCTTTAGCTGAACAGTAATTAATCCTCACACATGTAACATTCAGGATCAGGACATTGCACTGGCAACCAACAGCATTTATTCCACTCATGTTTAAGCCACTGTTTCTTTGGGGCTCCCTTTTAAGTCCCAAAGTCCCTTTCTCAACCCTTTTGAACCCTTAACCAAGACTGATCTGGTAATTCAATCTCCACACTTGCAATTGCTAAGTTGATTATTTTCCCTCACAGGTCTGGAAAGGCATTATTTAGCTTCCTTCAAACTTTAACTCCCTCATATTGTATGAAAAGTTCTCCCTTTCTTGAGCTATTTCTGTTCCAGCCTGACAGGAACAGTAACTAAAGTGCAGGTCTATTGATTAAATATCCTTATTTTTTCCCCCTGTAACAACTTAAGGCATTTAATCAATATGGCAATGCCCCATATCATGGACCAAAGATACAATATCCAGTGATCATAAACTGCTCCAAGGACTGGTATAAAGTGATTTTATGACCTGACACCTGCTGAAACATCCATTTGTAGTGGAATAGATACATACATTTCCCTCTGCAAGCCAGTTACATAAAAAGAACTAAACATCTCTTGGAGCAGCTGTATCCCAGAAAAGACCCCTATGATATTATGATTTCACATACATCAAAAGGAAAGAGATTTTGCAAAAGCACTTTTATACAACATGGCATTTATTTCTTGAAAGTGAGGCACAAACACGTCCCAAGAGGGGAAGGACATGGCAGTCTATCTAACACACTTCTATGAATCCTCCTCCTAGAACACCTAAACTGCTCACAAGTGTATTATTTTTTGAATTTAATTCTCCTCACAACCTTTTTGGGGAACTGGCTGGTATATTTATCCTTCGGAATGTAGACCTGATCTGTGTTTAAACACTTCTTCAGTAAAATAATGCCACTTAGGGTCGTTATTCTTGAGGCTACGGAGACACCAGTGAATGCCCTACTGCATATACACCTGTTTGTAGTAAAACAAAAAAACAAACCCAAAATTAAGTGTAACTTCTTATTAAACAACTTGTGAAAACTCTAGATATGCTCTGTGGCTATGAGATGCATTTAATGAAAAAAAATATATATAACCACCTCTCCCTCCACATGTTTATTTGCCTTTCTTCAAAAAGTATAAACATAACCCATCAACTTTATAGACAAATCTTTTTCCAGTGAAGATCTGCTGCATGACACTAACGTAAAAAATTCTAGAGCATAGAAATTATTTAATGAAATCTCCAAAACTCACAAGTTTTCTGCTTTCTCTTATTCCTCAGCTCTAAAAACACCCCTCTTTTGGCCCTTGTAGATATTATAAATTGAGGCAAATAAGGGAAACAGGACAGTGGCAACTGTTACAAGTGAAGGTATCTACGAACAAAAGAATATTTTGACTTTTTTCCCCCTCAGGACACGGTTAAAAAATTGACATTTTTTGTGCCAGTGTTTAAAACCAGAGTCCATGTGGCAGGAATTTTAAGGGATCAGAGGACACAGTCTTTTGTCAATGTTCTAATTGCTTGGGGCAAATTGGGAGTTTGTCTGGGACTAATTATAAAAAAAAAAAATAAAAAACTCCTAGGACTAATTATAAAAACTCAGTGGTCATCAGCAAAACTCAACATTCACCAGCTCAAAGCTCTTGAAAATTGAAAGTCCAATCGATTTCTATGAAAATCTTAGGACAGAAGCCAGGGTTATTCCTCTGGTGGAAGACCCAGGAAAGACTGGGAAAAAAAGGTACTCTGGTAGTCATTATTAAAACCTGTATTTTCCTAAAGTTTGTCAGTAATTTTATCAGTAAATCCATGACAAATAAAGTCACTAATTCTCAGTCTTGACCATACTTATGACCCTGTTCTGAAAGAGGAAATTTTTAAAAGCTTGTGCACCTAGTCCTCTTTGGCCATGAGGGAAGATGTACATTTACCACAGTCCTTCATTCCCCACCATCTCCTATCTCAGACCTTCAGGACAAAAATCTCCAAGGCTAAACCTGATTTGTTTGGTCATATCATGGACTGTCTGTTGAGGTGCTTTGTGTTAGAGAGTGCAGTTTGGGCTATGGCAAACCCAAAGGTTCACGGTGTGAAATCAACTCACCTGACATTAGAAATATAAACCCCAAGTGATTAATCAAAGAGGGTAAGTAATTAAATCCTGCAGTAGATCTTTTAAATGGGGTTGGAAATTCTAAAGGCACTGATCTTTCTCAAGTGGTTATGAAGCAGAGCTTGAGAACTGGTTTAGCACAGGTTCAGAGTGAGATACATTTGGCCAACTTAGCCATCCTCACTCTCCTTAGAGTCAGGAAAAGGATATGGATTATTCTGGATATTGGATTGTTTGTTTTTAAATTTCAACTGTCTCTACTGTGCGATGATGTGACTGTTTTAGAGCTTTGTGAAAGCAATATTTAGAGTGTTTTGAAAGGTGTTTGAATGGAAATTTCTGTGATTGAAAGCACCAGAGCGAACTTTAGAAGAAGGATTATAGGAATCATGGAACAATAGAATGATTTGTGTTGGAAGGGACTTTAAAGATCATCTCACTCCAACCCCTCTGACATGGACAGGGACACCTTCTACTATCCCAGGTTGCTCCAAGCCCCATCCAACCTTGCCTTGGACACTTCCAGGGATGGGGCATCCACAGCTTTTCTGGGCAACCTCTTCCAGTGTCTCACAACCTTCTGAGTAAAGAATTTTTTCCTACTATCAAATTGAAATCTGCTCTGTCAGTTTGAAGCCATTCTCCCTTGTCCTGTCACTCATCTCATAGTCTCATCCCTGTCAAATGGCCCACATCCATAACCAGTGACCCAACAGAAAAGAGTTTAAGGGATAAAAAACAGAGAAAGTGTCTTTACACCCAAAAAAGACTTGCCTAAACAATGTTTTGTAGAGGAACATGAGACACAGCAAGGACTTGAGACGGGGCTGTTTGTCTTGTCCCACACGAGCCGCCCTGGCCACGCTGCCTGACGCAAACATCCCGGTCATTGCGGTGTGATGGTTGTGTGGATCAGGAGATGTGGGGGCGTGAGTGTGAGGAAAATCTATGAGACAGTGAGGATGAGTGAGAGTGCATCACTGAGAGCAGTGTTCTTCAGAACAAACATCGCTTTTATGGTTTTTTTGCACTGATTTCCTGAAAATTGGGCTGTGAATGTGCCTATTTCTGTTCCCTCATTAAAAAACAAGAATAGGTGACCATTTCAGATGGAGATACATGTCTGCCTTTGGCCAGGTTAGTGCCATTGTTCCTCTACAAAATAAATGGACTAAGGTGAACCCCACCTTCGTGTGCCACTTTTCTGTCTGTCTGATGGAAGCAATATTTTTTTCTTTCTTCATGTTTTCTGAATGAAAGACACCAATAAGCTGATGTAGAATCATAGAATGATTTGGCTTGAAGGGACTTTCTTGTATCAATCCCTTTGCCATGGACAGGGACACCTTCTAGTATATCAGATCATTCCCCAAAGCTCCACCCAACCTGGCTTTGGACACTTCCAGGGATGGGGCAGCCACAGCTTCTCTGGACAACCTGTGCCAGGGCCTCACCACCCACACAGGGAAGAATTTCTTCCTAATATCTAATCTAAACCTGTATTTAAGGAAATATGTCTATGCCTATATATGTAATTGTCAGACTGGTGTGATATAAGGTTGAACAATTATGTACAATCCATCCACCTTTTACTTGGAAATCTCTCTTTTTTTTCTTTAAACATTTTGCAACAGCTCAAACAATTCCACTTCTGCCCCTTCCTTATAATTATTGTGAAAGAACACACAGTTTACATTTTTTTTGAAGTTATTTTTGTGTGTTAATGTTTGCAAATAACAGAAACATCCAACCTCTGCTTCTGACACAGGGGGACAAAGGTACAGAGATTTGAAGGGTCTTGACAGAAAATCAGCCCTTTGCTTTTAAGGGGGTGGAAAAATCAACAATTAAACGTACAGTTCTCAGAAGAAAAGCAGGGATGGTACGTAATGCCATGGAAAAAGAAATTTATAAAAATCTGAATGACATTTGCAAGAATGCTGCCTTCAGGGGAGTTCTGACAAATCAGCCCATTGTAGATTTTAATGAAACACAGTTCTTTATAATTTAGTTTGATGCACCTGAAAATTAAAAGTGCAAGCACTTCTAGGGGTGGTTGTTACAAGTAATACAAGTAATACAAGTTCTATTTTCACTGCCCTGCAGATGCACTTGGAGTAAGTACTGATTTCAGCACTTAGTCCAGCTTAAAGTGGACTAAGTTGGAGTCAAGTTTTTACTGTGTAACTCTAATTTAAATGTCCTTCTTTTCCTTCAGTCACCCTTTCCTCCAGAAATCCACTATCAACAGAAAAATAAAAAAAAACCAAACAAACAAACAAAAGGAGCAAAACAAAACCAATGACCAAAGTATTCTTGTTGCTTGGATTTATCCCAGATTGAAGCTGGGAAACCTGAGACCCATATTTCCCTTTCTTCAGTTCTAAATATAACTGCAGAAATCATCTGTAGTTTGGCTTGGTCACTGGATCTGGGCACACAACAGCAAATACCTCTTCAAATAAAGGGAAGGAAACCTATTCTACACTTAGATTTTCTAGACCAGTCTTTGGTAGGAGATGAGCTCAGCTGGAAACAGACTTTGTTTTTAAGATAGGATTATAAATGCAAATAAGCAGAAACAGCTATAAATATGGAATTTGTGTGAGGAGAGAAAGGAGCTGAAGGATAAAAGAGAAAGGAGCAATTGTTTTAATCCTATTAAGAGTCTGATTAATGCAATTAAAGAAACATATTTCAATTAGGCCATGTTTCAAGCTGATTTACTCAAAAGCACTTCTCCCTGTGGTACCACCCTTTAGCAGACAAGATATAACACTGAGTTTGGCACTGGTAGTACAAACTTTCTGCCCCATTTATCCATCAGGAATTAAATTATTTTTCCTAATTTTAATCATTTGGGCCTAAAGGATTTAGAAATGTAGAAAAGGGGCGTAGGTAGGACAGATCCCAAGTTCAGATTTCCTAATTTCAGGAGAAAGAAAAAGACATGCCATCAGTGTTCTTTTGCTAAGGAGGCTGAAAAGAAAACACAGGAATAACTTTTGGTTTCCTCTTTGTGAAGAGAATGATTATGAGTTCCTTTTCCCAGAAAGAGGAAGAAAGATTTGCTAAGGCTCAAAACCCAGCCTTGATAAGCCAGACTCATGCTGGTGAATCGTGGCTGTGACAAGGATTGGTGTTGGTGGGCTGGAGGGGCAGAGGGCACCTGACCTAAAAAAGAGAAGGCAGCTGCCTGTTTTGCTCAGTGAAACACTCAAGAAAGTATCAGGGGGAAATATAAAATATAAATAATTTTGCTGCATTATTTGCAAAGCTCATTGAAAAATCTCAGACTACAAAAAAATATGTGGCAACTGGTCAAGGAGAAGGAATAATTCATCCTGGATTAACCCTGTGTTCACTAAGACCCAGAAAACACCACACACTCACAGAAAACACCTTTTCCATTGTTAATTGAGTTTGGAACTCTGGAAATCATCTGGTAAAGGATGTCCTTAATTTTTCATGACTATAAGCATGACTGGAAGCTCCTGAATCACATTTTCCTGTCCAGTTAAAAATAGGGTTTCAAATGTGAAACATATTGACTTTCACATTATCACCCCTGAACTGTCCCTGAATGTGGAGTAAACATCTGTAGAACTTCACTAAACTAAAACCAGGAAGTATTGATTGTGAATGAGAGGGAAAAAACCCTTAAGTGATGAAATATCCTTCTTCTCAAGTGCTTCAAAAAGACACATTTTGTCATTGATTCATCCTGTTCATTTCTCAGTTTGAGGTAGATTGAGAGTAAAAGCACAAGGGGAAAGCAGCTTTTCACCCTGAAAAGCAATTTTCTGTTTGGCTGGGGAAAAAGGAAAAAAAAAAAAAAAAGAAAAGTGAGAAATAAAGCAATGTACAAGTTCACTCCAAGAGACCCCACAGACCTGGGAATGAAAAATTTGAAATGAGCCACTGATGTGCTCTGATAGAGTGCTGTGGAGGAGAAAAATAATAATAGAAAACAAACAAACAGGAGTGAGTTTCAATGGAAGATTGGCTTGTTGT
This sequence comes from Pseudopipra pipra, assembly GCF_036250125.1. Classification (NCBI taxonomy): domain Eukaryota; kingdom Metazoa; phylum Chordata; class Aves; order Passeriformes; family Pipridae; genus Pseudopipra; species Pseudopipra pipra. The sequence goes on along the minus strand of NC_087549.1, from coordinate 2,906,597 downwards.
CAAGAGCAGCATCTGCTGCTCTGCAAGCAGAGCAAGAATTACAAGGGCTACCTCCCACTCAGTGCTCCTGGGTACCAAATATTCACCAGCTGAGGTCAGGGAGACATCACCACCACAGGGCATGGATGTGTGCAGCTGAACCTCACTGCATTTTCATGCATTTGTCCAGAAAAAGAAAAGAATTCCATAAAGGAGTTGAATGCATTTGTTCATTTTAGGCAGCCTAAATGACAGCTGAGCAGAGCAAACTTCTGCTCAAACAAAGGAAGAGTCCACAGTGTTGGTCATGCCCTCCTCCCCTGTCCTAGAGAAGGTTAGATGACCAAACTTTGATGGACAAAATTAATGTAAATGCAAAAAAGACAACATAATTCAACATTTGTGTGGTACAGCAATTTCAGATTTGGAGAATTATCTACCACACTGCTCAGATCTGTCCCTCTTTGTGCATCAATAACCAATCCTGTTTCATCTGGTGAGTGTGGTGGGATTGTGTCCCACGTCATGATAATGTTTGTTCTGCATCGGCTGCCTTCACACAAAAATGGCCTGATGGACTTGCTGCTGTCTTCTGCTTTCTTTTTTGAGTATCAACAGGTCACAGATTGACTTGCTTTGTATGTAGACAAATGAGTTTGGAGGGGACCACCCACACATGGTAAAAGGGTGGTAAACAAGAACTTCTACAGATGGAAGGCTTAGGAAAAGACTGGGAGAAAATACGGGCTAAGGAGACAGGTTAATTGCCTATAAACAACCAAAAAAGCCTGTAAATAAAGAGATGTTTGTTTTAGTAATTAGTGAAGTCAAACCAAGTGTGTTAGACCAACATCATGGCAGGGAATATTTAATGCCTCACAAAAAAACACTCTCAGAAAGCCATTCAACCAATTGATCAGCCTGACAGAGAGGAGTGAAGAATCATTTTCATGGGAGTATATAAAATTCTTATATTTTAATTTGAAACATGGAGAAAACCAAATCAAGTAAAATGAAAGGAGAATGATACCAGCTAATAAACTTGAGTACTGCTGGAATGTTCCCAGTTCGAGGGGACACAGGGCTTTCCCACATGTTGGTGGAATGGGTGATGGGTTTTGCAACACAGTCCTCAACTGGCTGCAGAACAAACACGTTTATGAGATGTGCCTAATGCCTTTACCCTTCTAAAATCCAAAGTGCATAAGGTGTTCCAGTGCTTCTCCTGAGCATCAGTTCTAAGGGACAGATATGTTACGAAAATTATATATTATCTGGATGCCTTTTGAGTCCACCTAGACAACAAATACAATCTAAAAATGAGTGATTAAGCCACTGCTCATGGTAGGGGGATTGGAATTAAATGATCTTTAAGGTCCCTTCCAACCTAAACCATTTAATGATTCCATGATTATCAAAAGGAAAGTCCCGGGGACTTTGAAATTAAATGTTTTCAACGCTTGAAAGGAAACTGAGAAAAATAAAATTTAAGTAAATCTTGGTTTCGGTTAAAAGTGCTGTGCCTTGACTGCCAGTCACATCCAGCATGGACATCCAGCAACACAGGAGCAGTAGGAACTTCCTGTCACCTTTGGGGTGTAGACATCCATTTATCCATTTCCTCCTGCTCTGCCAGCAGTGACTGCCAGGGGGGACATCTACACTGGGAAAAATAATGTATTACACTGGCACAGCAGAGCTGAATCGATCTGCAGCTTTTCCCAGGTTGACATCTGATGGTGTTTTCAAGCACCAGCACATTTTGTAAACAAAGGTGTCAAACCAGACCCAGCTCAACTGCAGAGGGTGCAGCTTAACTGCACATAAATGTACTCATTGTGCTGACAGACCTAAAAAACCGCAGTGAAAAGGGGCCACAGAGGTTTTAACCTAAAGAAGAGGAGGCTCAGGGGTGACATTATTCCTCTTTATAACTCCCTGAAATGAGGTTGTAGCCACGTGGGGGTTGGCCTCTTCTCCCAGCGACAGGATAAGAGGAAACGGCCTCAGGTTGAACGAGGGGAGGTTCAGGTTGGACATCAGGAAGAATTTCTTCACTGAAGGGCTTGACAAGCTTTGGAAGGGGCTGCCCAGGGAAGTGGTGGAGTCCTCACCCGTGGAGGTGTCCAGGAAACGACTGGACATGGCACTCAAGTGTCCTGGGCTGGGGGACAAGGTGGGGATGAGTCAACGATTGGACTCCATGACCTTGGAGGTCTTTTCCAACCTAAAATGATGCTGTGAAAAATAAGTCTTCCCTTCCACCTTTTGGTGATGGGTCCTTTTCTTACTATTCTCCATCAATAGAACCGAAACGATCCTTATTTTGCCTTCTGGAATTATTATGGGGAAATTCTGTTGACTCCTGACCAGGTCTTTAGGAATTGGAACCCCATTTAGAAGATGGCACAGAAAAACCCCAAAGTTTCCCTCTACAAGTTTGTGCCTGTTCCTCACTGAAGAACCACCTGTGGGTGGCTACAAGGGGGCCAATATTCTACCCATTTGTGTAAACAAAGCAGGTACACCAGGATTTTATGATCTGTTTGAGAACACTCATTCAACAATCTCCTTCTATTGTTCAATCCTAATTAGCTTTGGATGCTGAAATGCAAGGAGGACCAGAGTAAAGCAATAAAACAATATCCACACTGCCTGTCACTGAGGGAAAGGTTGCTGAAGAACACTGGAATACATGTTGGAGAAGTAATCTAATCCAGAAGCTGATGGGCAGTGTGGGACATATTCTACCTTCTTTACACCAGATTATTTCTGTCCTAATTCCACAACGATCCTCCAGATTCTTGACAGTGACACCAAGAGCAGAATCAGACTTTGCGGCTCTTTTGCTGCATAAAGGAAAGTACTTCAAGTAATTAGAGAGAAATTTACATTAAAATAAATTTAGCTAATTATAATAAATAATTATAACAACAATATAAATGATATATGTTATAATTATAAAAAAATATTATAATTATAATAAATAATTTGAATTAGGCCATGATCTGCTCGACTCTTTCTCTCACATCCTTCTGCTGCTTTGTGTTGCTCTGTGGTCTCATTTTCTATTGCACAGATCCATCTGCTGCCTGGTCTTTGGAACTCTGATCTCATTTCCAAATTCTTGGACTTTCAGGTCTTACTTTATTTTATGCTGCTGATCCTGTACTATGTTTAAATCCTATGTTTAAATTGGCTTTATGCAAGCAGGACCTATATTCAGCATTCTTTTCCTCTCTAAAATGAATTTCCAGGTAGATACAGAAATATGTCATCCCTCCTCTGTCCTCCAGCACATCTATTCCCAAAGACTGTGATTTCTAATTGCCATTTATAGATGCTTACAGGCAATTAACGGCCATCATCTTTATGATCATGGTGGAAAAGATTTGTTTCCATGTGTTTTTTGGGATTAGTCTCTATCAGAGCCCAAGGGTCCAAGTAGCTCCTCAGTCACCTCTTCATCCTGACTCTATTATCTCTTTTAGCACTGAAAAAAACCCCTGTCTTATCAAATGAAGATTTCCTTTCAGGCCATGGAAAAGTAGCACGAGTAGTAAAACAACTACACAATATCTCTACTGATCACACTGAAGTTATTTCAAAATCTATAGGTGAAAAAACTCTTCCTATGTTTATAAATACATCCCAAAAAGCAACAGGAAAAAAAAACAATAACATGAAAAACACCAAATCAAACAAGACCCCAAAGAGCACACAAAGTTCTTCTCCAACTGGACCATCAGGAATAAATATGTGACTCACAGTACAACTCCCAGAGCTGGTGAACACTGGGCTCAGCTTTCTTACAAATCATTCCAAGTGCTGAATAAATTTATGCATCCCTATGAGAATTTTTATTTTATTAGAGACCCTGGAAATGTCAGGGAGCTGCAAGAGCAGGGTGCTCTCCTGGGAAGGGCAAACCGGGAGAGGAGGTGACAGGAAGGTGAGCTGGGGCAGTGCCTTCACCAACAGGGGCTCCCAAGAAAAGTGGTGCTGATCCCATGGAGGCATCTCCCAGCTGTGTAATCCAAGGATAAAGGGTGGTGTGCATCAGAACTGCCCTAAACCACGGTCAGACAAACTCCTGGGGCAAGGAGGAGACGGCAGAGAGTGTCCAAGCACAAACTTTGGCACAAAGCAGCTACTTCTATACTCAATATCTCAAATAGGGATGAGGCATAGGCACAGATAGTGGCTGTCCATTATCCATGCCTGCTTTTGGTTGCAGTTCTGTCCTGTTGTCCCAAAGAATAATCCAGTTCCAGCATAACATGTCAGTGACCATTCCCAGTGGACAGTTTGGACGCTGTCACCCACATTCTGCATGGGAGATGTCCTTGCTCTTATTGCTAAAGGGTTGGACAAGATGATGTTTAAAGATCACTCTCAACTCAAACTATTCTACATTTCTATTTTATAATTTAATCATGTGGACAAAACCAGGCCTTGGATGCACAAGACAATCCCTGGCCTTAGTTTTTTCAGCAGCACTGATACATGCCCTCCTGAATTCTACCATCACAATCATTTTCCCTCTTCCTAAAAATCCTCCTCATTTCCAATCCTAATGCTAATCAAACATAACCAGGGCTCAGAAACCCAAATAGCTTGTTAAAGTGAAATGTGATGGTTGTCTCTTACCCTTGAAGGAGAGGGCAATGCCAACCCAGCTCCCACATGCCCCACATCAATGCCCGTGTGGCTCAGCTGCCTCATCCAAAGGACTATGAGGACATACCCCATAATTTTAGTGACTCCTCTTTTGTGGAAGTAATTTGGAGAACAAATGGTAATTGCAAACCAAGTCTGGGTCACCTGAAAGTCACGTAGAAAGCATTTGGATAAAGTAATGGGATTTTAACAGCTTAAGATGAAGGAGGACAGATTTAGATTGAATATTAGGAAGAAATTTGTCTCTGTGAGAGTGGTGAGACACTGGCAGACGTTGCCCAGAGAAGTTGTGGTTGCCCCATTCCTGGAAGTGTCCAAGGCCAGGCTGGATGGGGCTTGGAGCAACCCGGTCTAGTGGAAGGTGTCCCTGCCCATGGCAGGGGTTTGGAACAAGATAATCTTTAAGGTCCCATCCAACTCAAACCATTCTATGATTCTGTGATTTGTACCCAACAGCCAGTCCAACCAAAGTTGACAGAAAACACTGAGCCTCATCACCTTTGTCAAATTAAATCAGTGATTTTGGTCTCTGAAGGAGTTTTCTAACAGGAACATTTCTTTTGAGGGGAGGGGGCAGGGGAGGAGGAGAGGATGGGAATGAAAATCAAAGGATGATTCATGGCTGCAACATTTTCTGATTAGATAATGATGGTTGGTGATACAATATGAACATGTCCTGTTTACATTGCACCTTGCAGCATGATCTGACAGGCAACAGGAAAAGCAATTATACAAACACCCTTCCTAAAATATGTTTCACTAGATACTGTTACAAGATATCCAGTGCTGAAGACTCTCGAATATCCCCAGAAAGTGTTTCAATCTCCTTATCATTGAACAGCTTTTCTTAATATCCACCCTAGTTCTTTCTTGCTGCATTTTAAGGTTTAAGCCCATCACTTCTTGTTCTTCCCAACTGTAATAAACAAAAAAGTGATTATTCCTTTCCTCTTTGCAGCAGACTTCTATGTACCAAGAGACTGCTATCTTCAAATCCATCTTCTTTTTTTTTTTTTTTCTTTAGCTTAACCAACTCATTTTGTAATCTCTCCTCTGCAGTCAGGCCTGGATCACTCCTTCTCCTTTCCCATAAACTCTCAGAACTTCCCCATGTTTACAAATCAGTGCCCAACATCAGACAGCAGATTAAATGGGCCTGGTCCAATGTAGTAAAGACTCCCACATTAAAGAATTAAATTAATTAAAGCCACATCAAAATCAAATTAATTAAAGAATTGGTTTTTTAAGGAAACTAAAGCATGTAGTCTCAACCCAGGCCCCACCTTCCACTGAGTTAAGAACTCAGACTCAAACAATAACGTAGCAAAATAAACAGCCCTGCAATGGGATCTCTCCTAATCCAGGTACCCAAACACAAACACCTGGATATGAGATGCCCTGTGACATCCCATAAATCCACATGGACCTGAGTGATACAGCACAGGTCGTCTTTGAGGCCATAACAGACCCCACAGTCAGTGGCATCTTTGAGTAGCCACAGACAGGAATCCCAGTGCTTCCTAGATCCCTGGAGAACATGTAGGGTGCCTACACCACATACCCAGTGACGAATTCCTAATTTGGATACACCCAAAATCAGTTGAGATGGCTCCCATCTCATTCATCAGCTGAGCTTTAATGAACTTTATGTTCATGTTCTTTGCCTGTGGCAATGAGAAACAGTTCTTAAAGTTTCTTTTGCTTAAGATGTAAGGAAGCCATGCCAGTAGTCACCAGAAAAATAAGTTTAATTGTTTCTCCACTAGTTTCAGATCTATGTAAGTCTTGAATGGACAGGGAGAAACATTGCTTGGTATCATCAAGACCTCAATCCCTCAAATCAGATGGTGCAGACAACAGAATAAAATAGGGACATGAAGGAAGCTGTAACACAGAAGAACAGGGTATTCTGAAGCAGAAATTTGATTCATTAAGAGAAAAAAAATAGCTAAAATATATTTATGCAACATATTATTTGACATAAGGATAAAGTTGAGTTGATTTGTAAGGAGAAGTGGACAGCCTTTGTTTTATGTCCCTGGTTGCACATCCATGGATCTCACTGAGGAAGAGCTGAAAGAGAAACCTGAGTCTTTGAATCTGAAATAAAAGTAACTGGAAGGAACTTCATGGTACTATACTTCTGTCTGCCTGAAGGTTTCTGACACCTTTCTCTGAAATATTAGTGTTCACACTTATCCCATTGAACTTGGAAAATGCTCTCAGGCCCATGATGGGATTCTTGGTGTGTTCCTGTGCAGGGCCAGGAGATGGACTTGGATGATCCCTGTGGGTCCCTCCCAACTCAGGATATTCTATGAATCTATAAACTCCAAATGTCTAATTCAGGAGCTCAGAAATGGAACCCAGATGTCCTACACTCCCTCTAAAAGCAGCAGAGTGAAACAGGAACCTCCAGACAATGGTTCAGCCCACAGATGAAGGTGACAGAATGACTTGGAAATGTGGGAATTAGAAGTAAAGACAGGAGGGTCTCATTTGTGGCTTCTGAGCCTTTGGCGTACATGCATTGAGTGCTTCCCAGTAAAAAGGGTGAAAGAAGACAGCAGGGTTTATTCAGTTGTATGAATACATGGCATTCATATTCCTTTTGGGTCAAAGAAACTGAAACTTGGGGAAAAATCATGGCATTTTTTATTGGTGATGGCTGAAATCAGTTATTATTGCCTCCTTATACTCCTCAATAATAATATCCCCTTTTAAAGACACAACTGGGAAGACAGTCAGGGAAAGCTTGGAGACTGTGAGTAGAATTTAAGATTTCTCTGCTTAAAAAAAATAACCTTACCTGCATGCTCATGAATTCTCCCCAGTCCTATTAAATCAGCAAATACAACCTGTACAGTGGATAAAGCTCTATTCTCCTTCCATTAATGACAAGGAGGAATGTGCCTTTGACATCAGTGAAAGCCTGAAGTTACAGATTATTTCCTTTTCTTTAAACTCTTAACCAAAAAAAAACACTCTAAGAAAAGGGTAATATCCACTGGGACAGACTCTAAAGAAGAAAGATAAATACAAACAGAGTTTATTTTAGCTTTTATACGTTTCAGGTCTATGTAAGAAAAATGCCTTCTACAGTAAAAAGAACTGATGCATGAATTGTTTCTCCTAAATGGACAGAACTGTTGTCTATAAATAAATAAAAAAAGAATGATATGTTGTGGCTCACTGGATAGAAAAAACAAAACAAGTTAGGAGGAATACACACAAACCCACTAAAAATGGATCTAATTCAGTATTTATTGTGACATAAAAAGGATAATGAATTTTTGACCCACTATGCAAATTGCTTTTTCCCAGAGTCATCTTAAAAAAAAAAAAAAAGTAATGAGGAAGTTGATCTTTATGAGGAGGACCTGGTCCCCTTAAATATTTCCTACTCTTCTGAGATCATCCCAGAGAAGACCTTAATCCCTAATCCTCCAGTAGGGAATACAGGAATGACTGAATATTGTCAAAGGGTTGAGCTGTTGATCCTGAACTCAGAACAGTGTGTGATGGAGAACAAAATGAAGAGACCTCAGAGTTGGCCACACAAGAACAAGCTATGGCCCAGCAGCACCTCTTCAACCATGAATCTTCTAAATAAGGACAACTCTTCTGTGGTAGAATTGCAGAAAATATTTCTCTGAAGACCAGGAAGTCAAGTCTTTCTCATCACCTTTGTCTAAGGAAATCCTTTCCCCTCACAAAGAAAGATATGCAAATACTCTATCAAAGTAAAACGAAATCCCACATTGCCCCACCCTGCACAGATCTCCTTGCTTTCAATTCCACATTTCAAAATGTTTTCAAGCACTTTGCACGCTGCTGATGTCAGATTTAGCAAGACTATAATTGACTCTCTTTTCTCCTCTTGAGCATAAGTTGGACTTAACAATTCCCATTCTCCACTTCTGATGGTGCCAGGCTGTGACCCGAGAGCTGTGCTACAAAGGTGTCCTACCAGGACTGGGTTTTCTTTCAGAAATATGGAAAAGACCTTTGATTAAAGTGCTTCCAGCCTTTATCAAAATGGAAATAAAAGCAATTTCATTTTCTGTAACTCATTTCTCCTTACATCTCATTTCCCCTTCATGATCAATATAGTTATTAAAGCACAACAGAGGAATAAGCATTTACTTTTCAGCTACTTGTGACCACTGGAGGTGCCCCAGGGTCTCTGTAGCATTTAAATGCAGCTGGCAGAGGTGACATGTGATTTTGGGAGGAACAACAATCTTCCACAGCAGAAGCGCGAAACACAGCAGGATTTTCTACTCAGTACAAAAAGATACCAAATATTAGTTTTTAGGAAAAGAAATCAAACCCAAGCTGCCTGGTAGTTAAGTGCTTTTTTGAAGGGACTTGTCTATCAGTGTGAAAGCAAGATATTCCCCTCCTGGGCACATCACAGACTGAGGTACAACATCCAAGAGAAGCAGGATGAGCTGTCTTCCAGAGGCATGTGAAAGGAAGATTAGCTTGTCTTGTTCTAGCTGCCTAAATTTTAAGTACCAAGTCACATGAGGTGACACGATACAGAATGGGGGTCCCTACACTGTCCCTATGAAAAGATCATCTGATAAACTGATGCTTTTAAAGGAAATCAAGTAAAAATTCAAGACAGGGAAACTAGAATATAAATCCCCATACCAGAATTCAGGTCAACCATTTGTGTCAGTGTGGCTTTGAAAACCCATGTGGAACCTTTAGAATTACACAACGGTTTGGGTTGGAAGGGACCTTCAAGATCATCTCAATCTAACCCCCTGCCATGGGAAGGGACCCCTTCCACTAGCCCAGGTTGCTCAGAGCCCCATCCAGCCTGGCCTTGGACACTCCCAGGGATGGAGCATCCACAGCTTCTCAGGTCAACCTGTGCCAGGGCCTCCCCACCCTCCTAGAGAAGAATTCCTTCCTTATATCTAGTCTAAATTGTATAATTTGTCAGATTAAAGCCACTGTCCCTAGTTCTGTCACTCCATGGCCTTGCTAAAATTCTCTTTCCAGCTTTCCTGTTGGTCCCCTTCAGGCACTGGAAGGGGCTCTCAGGTCTCCCTGGAGCCTTCTCTTCTCCAGGCTGAACACCCCCAGCACTCTCAGCCTGGCTCCAGAGCAGTGCTGCTCCAGCCCCCTGAGCACCTTCGTGGTCTCCTCTGGACTCACCGACATTTCAGTGACTTTACATGGAATACTTGAGGAATGGTGACACTGTTTGGACAGTGTCCCTGTGCCGGGAAGGAAAATTAAACAGCAAAGCTCTGCTGCCTCGTGTGCAGATTTTCAGCAGAGGTTTTCCAGTCTGACCTGACCAAGCTCGACCATTTTGCAACTTGATGAGATGTGACAAGCTCACAGCCCAGTGCAATTCCACTTCAGGCTACACAGCTGGGACTCAAACCAGGATACTTAACTTCTGTCCCTCATTTTCATGGATTCTAGTTAGGTATACATCTCCAGTGCCAATATTCCTAACTTCTTGGTATTCCTAGCCTATTAAGAGGTAAGTTTAATACAATTTCTCAAAGCTTTGACCTTTGGGCAGTGCAATTTATTATATGTGCTGCCACTGGGCACAAAGATGACTCTAAGTGTGGTTTTCCACTCAGTAACCAAGGATTTCCATTCACTCCTCTGTTAAATGAGGCCATTAAGAGAAATGTAACTCACTAGTTTATGCTGCTGCTAGCAAGGGAAAATTGCTTTTTAATCTCTGACCCCTCAAAATGAAATTGTACCCTGGGAAGAGATTTTGTTAAACAAATGAATTAGAAAAACAAAAGACAGTCTGTGATTTCCTTCTGCCATCTCTGAATTGTCACAGATCAGACACTTGTTCAGCTTTCAAATACAAAATCCTTGCCTTTGAAATGCTAAATGCAGACCACCATAATTAATGTAACTGATATTCTTAAATCCTCCCTTGAAACAGTGCCAGTGCTGCAGTCCACAAAAGTGAACAGTCAGTGAACTCTGATCAGTTCTCACCAGAGAAAGCAGATTGATGGGCAACAGCTCAGCACCAAATGTGCTCCCAACCCCTTCATTGTCACACAGAATCACAGAATCATGGAATGGTTTGGGTTGGAAGGGACCTTAAAGCTCATCTACTTCCAATCCTTATGGGCAGGGACACCTTCCACTGGACCAGGTTGCTCCAAGCCCCATCCAGCCTGGCCTCGAACACTTCCAGGGTTGGGTTATCCCCAGCTTCTCTGGGGAAACTCTTCAATTGCCACACTACTCTCATAGTGAAGAATTTATCCCTAATATCTGATCTAAACCTGACCTCTGTCAGTTTGAAGCCATTCCCCCTTGTCCTGTCACTCCAGGCCCTTGTAAAAGTCCCTCTCCAGATTTCTTGTGCCCACTTCAGGTACTGAAAGGCTACAATAAGGTCACTCCAGAACCTTCTCTTCTCCAGGCTGAACAGTCCCAATTCTCTCAGCCTTTCCTCATGGGAGAGGTTCTCCATCCCTGAAATCATGTCCATGGCTTCCACTGGAAGTCCTTCCCTTTTCCTCCACTTATCCCCCTTCTACTTCCTCCTTGAGTGGTTTGTCCTTAAACAAAAAGTGAGCTCACAATAGATAATTTTAATTTTATTTTTTGTCTCCCAAAAATCCCTACAGGGCATGGTTTAGAAAAAAGTAAAAAAAAAAAAAAGACTAATCCACCACCTGGATGAGGCATCTCTCCCTTTTGGATGGTAAAAATGAAGAGATGTTCAGTCGTGATTAAAAACGGCCTGAGAGATTTTTACCTTTACACATGAGAACACCCAGCTGCATGACATCCAAAAGCTCTAAACAAACCCTTTCTTAATAAATATTTGATCACACAGATCCATTATTTACAGAAAACAAAGAGAGGTTTAAATAAATGTTGTGGCTCAGACCTTGGTGAGGTTAAGTTGCTGCATTCACACAGTTCATTTATCACTTGGACTGGCACTGACTTGAACATCGCTTCCCACAGTAAGCAGCTGTTTTGTAAATGGGCTGCATTAAAATACAGTAAAAAACCATGCACAAACAGAATTTGCTTCAAAATAGAGCACTCTCAAATCTGAAAACTCAGCCTGCTTTTCACAGGGAGCCAGGGAGCAAGGGAAAAAGAAATTAGTTTTATTCCAACCACCTGCTGTTGGGGAAGGGTCTGGAGCACAGGTCTGATGAGGAGTATCTGAGGGAGCTGGGGGGGCTCAGCCTGGGAAAAAGGAGGCTCGGGGGGACCTTGTTGCTCTCTACAACTCCCTGACAGGAGGGTGTAGCCAGGTGGGGATCAGTCTCTTCTCCCAGGCAACAAGTGACAAGTTCAGAGGAAATGGCCTCGAGTTGTGCCAGTGGAGGTTTGGATTGGATATATAGAAAAAGATTCTTCACTGACAGGGTTGTTTAACACTGGAACAGGCTGCCCAGGAAATTGGTAGAGTCACCATCTGTGGAGGCATTTAAAAAACATCAAGATGTGGTGCTTAGTGACATGGTTTAGTGGTGGACCTGGCAGTGCCGGGTTAATGGTTGGACTGGATAATCTTAGAGGTCTCATCCAGCCTAAATGATTCAATGATTCAATTGAACTGTTGAAAGCACTGCCCCAAACAGCCTTGTTTGCTGCCCAGACCATGCTGCTAAGATAAATGGAGCCTGAAAGAAGGGGCAGATACGTAGCAAAAAGCTGTTTCAAGGCTCTGTAGCAATACAGACTGTGTGGGGACACATCTGACAGAAAATACAGGGAAACATCCTTATGTGGTAGGTTTTGAGCAACCTGGGCATGGAAATTAGTGAGATCATTATAAGGGAATGGACTGTTTGAGGCAGCAGTGATGCTGGAAACCATTCTTCAAAAGGAGAGGAGTGGGAGGTTGCAATGGAGAGCAGAAATGAAAAAAAAAATATGGCTTAATGGGAGAGGGAAGGAGGGGAATAAAAATAAGTGCTATGGAAGAGAAAATGCTTTGAAATTGAAGAAATTCCATTTGAGGGAGAAGCACACAGAGATGCCCCTGAGGTGAGCTGGTGTGTTGCTGAGAAACACAAAGCAAGGGTCTGCAAATTGGTTGGGTTTTGAGAGATTCAAGCAATTTGGGAGGGTCTTCTTTTCCCAACTGGAGTTCATGGTACAGAATCAGGAGGACTCTGGATGGTAGCAAAGTTTCCTTCTGCTGCTGAAGAGGGGGATTAAGGCTCAGTTGTGGAATTAAACAGTCACTTCAGTGATGGCTTTTGCTTGGAGTCCTTACAGAGCTCCGGGTTCCTGTTGCAGCTTTAATTCAGCTCCCATCACTTTCACAGGCAGAAACTGCCAGAGGAAAGAATAGCTTCATGATCCCCCAAATAAAACTTCCAAGTGCTAATTATCTAAAGAAGAAGCAAATTCAGTCATGCTGTCAGTGGTGACAGACACAGACAAGCAACAGCACCATGAGGTTGGTTGTATGAGCTGCACCTTAGACTGTCATTTCACCTGTCATGAATGTGCCATATGAGCATCCAGCCCTTTCTTGTCCTTGGAGATCACAGCATTACAGAATCACAGAAATATTTATTTTGGAAAAGACCTCTGAGATCACCGAATCCAAACTTTGACTGATCATCTCCTTGTCACCCAAACCATAACACCAAGTGCCACGTCCAGTCACTTTTTTAACATCTCCAGGTCTGGTGACTCCACCACCTCACTGGGCAGCCTGTTCCAATGTTTGACACCCCTTTCTGTGAAGAGGTTTTCCCTCAACCTCTTCTCATATGATTTCCTCTCCAGACCCTTCCCCAGCTCCATTGCCCTTCTCTGGACACGCTCCAGCACCTCAATGTCTTTCTTGAAGTCAGGAGCCCAGATTAAGGAGCTGTATTTGCATCAAGATATTCCAATCACGTTGGTCCACCATGGCTTTGCAGCATGTTGGATGACTCCTGCATATGTCAGGGTGCAACTCCATAATGTTGTGGTGCTAATTGGCTGTTAATTTTAAAACTAGGCTTTAAAACAATTTCATGGCATTGAAAGACATGGTCTTAGGGCATATCCACAGCAAAAAGGAGAAAAAAAAATTTCATTATCACAATATTTATAACACGTCAGAAAATTTCAAAGACTATGAGAAGGTGATTTTTGGAACTCAAATTTTCTTTTGTTTTTTAAAACACCAACGAGTTATTTGTGCAAAAATTGAAGCCAGTTCTTTTTTTGGTGGTCCCCAAGAGATAAGATCCCTGCAAATGTCACAGATTTATAAGGCTTTTTTCCTTAAAGCTCCAGCCTTCAAAGGGCCCCTCTCTGCATCCATGAAAGCCAGACCCAGGAACTGCTTCTTTACAGGGAAAACCCTAATTGTTCTTGGACCACACAGCTGAGTCACTGAACTGCTGTTTGCCTTTGCCCTGCCAGGGAATACAAATCAGCTTGACTTCCACAGATGTAGGGAAGGAAAGCAACCAGCATCAACCAAAGCAACACAAGCAGCTCTTCCAAAACAAATTAGCTTCAACAGTCAGCACAGAATCCTTCAGTCAGTGTGGCCAAGCTGAATTTAGGCCAAACTTTGCATAAAATAGAGTAACTGGTTTAGTAATTATCTGTGGAGTCTGAGTTGTTTTTTTTTTTCTTCCTCTCAATCCATCTGCAGAAGTTTTGAGACACCAGAGCAAAGTGAAACTGCTCATCTCCTTTAGTGATGTTCAGCCCACCTAAACTAACCTCAAAGGCAGCTACTGAGACTGTTGGGTGTCTAGATATTCCCTTTTTTCCAATAAAGCAGTAGGTGATAGGCACGGGATTCATTTTCCCTTGAAATATTTGTGGTGTAATTAATATTCTTGCACTTTTTAGACAAAAGAGAGAGCAAAATGTCCAGAGAATCAGCCATGAGACCTATCTATGTCAGACATCTCCCATGGGATAAGTCATATTCTGAAAGCAATTCCTCCTCCTGGTAAAGGGAGTTCAGACACTTGGACACACATTTCTCCACCAAACACACTCATATTTGCTCCCATAAATCCCTATCTGCCAGAGAGCAATTTGACCCATGTCAAAATCAGTGGTTTAAGATGGGTGGGATGAATCATTTTCTCTGGGGCATGGACAGGGAAATTTCATGAGACAAACTGGTCCATTGGGATTTAATAGAAAGGGTCATAATTTCTGCTCAGGGCCCAGGGGATATGAGACCCTCACTGGAAAGAAAGGCACTGAAGCAAGTCTAGTGCAGGAGATTATTTCTCCCGGTTTCTCCCTGCCAGATTTGTTTGCTTCTCAGTCATTACTCAAACTCAAATTTTCCTGTGGAAGTAGGACAGCAAACACTAACTGTCAAGTTTCTGTGACCAAAAGGGTTTTCATATGGAATAAGGACTTTGTTCCTCTGCTCCTATATCAATATCCAACACTTACTCTTTAATCTTCATTTTGACTCTGTGTGTTCCTACAGATAATGCAGTGGCCCAGCTTAACTGTTACTGTAGTAAAAACAAGTTTAAATACAAACAACTATTCTGTGATGATAATTTAAAATGAAGGAAAAAAAATCTGCTAATAATAATTAAAAAAAAATATTCCACAGCTCTGACAGCTCCCACTAAACCTTTTGGAGTTTAAACCAAAAAATAATAAATAAATCACTACTGTTAGCACACAGAAGAAAGGTACTCAGCAAGAAGATATTGACATTTATTTAAACATTTCTATCATTTCAGAGAACCTAAATGCCTGATTTTGTACTAGTTAAGGAAAAACTGTTAACTGATGCTTTGTTACAATAATGTGCAGGTTGGGAGTGGTGCTCCAAGCTGTATTGTTGAAGTGACTGCAGGAATTATATGCAAAAATTATGTTAAATAACCAGCCACTTAATCTTTACTCCTGACAGAGATCCCTTCATTAAGGTCTACAGCAGGTCTTAAGCTTGAATGCTTCAGCAATGTTGACATTTCTGATTTCTCAATTTATGTACACATTTGTTGATAGACTCGTAAAAATACTACTTACACACACACACATTTATGTACATATAAATAGGAATAAATAAAAAATGTATGTCAGCCAGGCTGCATTTACAGGGTAATCACACTGTAGCATGAGTAACAGCTAAATATACTAGTGAAGTAGTAGTTTAACAAAAGAAGAAAAACTCAGTAAGCTTTGAAAAACAGCCTGTGCTTTTGATCCTTGACAAGTGCAGGGGGAATTTCCAGTGTATAAAGCCATGGCAGGTCCCTTACAAACAGTTCACCCACAGGGCCATCTGGCTGATCGTCCTCCCAAACCCATCCCAAATATTTCTAAAGCAGCCAAAACCAGACACACCACCCAGAAGGGTGACCTGTACTCACACTGTGTTATCCACAGGGATGTAGGTGGTATCAACATTAATTCCCACAGAAGCCTTTGAGGGCTGTGAGATCAGGGCCCTACGGAGACAGTGTCCCTTTGGATGTAAGATGAGCAGATAGCATGGCACATAAAAGATGAGGCATCATAGGCAGTTTGACCAACCCCAGGCAGCAGGCCAGGGCTTGAAGTCACAAAAGCTTCACTTCCTTTTCTGTTCACATCTCAGAAGGCCTCATGAAAGAGCTGATTTTACACATGTTCGACTCCTGATTCTCACCCAGCAGTGTACAGGGAACTTACCTGTGCTCTGCAGGAGGTCTGGATTGCACGTTTTCTTTAGCAGCTGAATTTTCCTAAGTGATATTTGTCTATATGGGTTTCTATCAAGGGCAAGAGAGACACTGAAGTGTTTTCCTGCACATACCAGCCAGTACCTATTTATGTCCTTAGTGGGGGTTGACTCACTAAAACTGGTTCTATCTTCACTTTGATCAACATATCTGAGGAATAAAGGGCCTCCTAACTGGGCAGGCTATTTCAGCATCTCCTGCTGGCTGAAGAAAGCAGCTCCTTCAGACTGTGTTGCTTTCATTTTCTGCCTGACTACTCTTTGACCTTCTCAGCCAAAGTCATCATTAAGTCATTTGCAGCTCTGCGATCAGCTCTACAGTCAGGTCAAGTATTAAATTCATTCTGGTCTCATTTTAGACTTCATGTGGTACATAACAAGTTATTTTCAAAGCAAATGCAGGATTACATTCAGGGTGACATGCATTATCTTGAATACATACATATACATTTAAAACCAAAACAGAGCTGAAGACCACACTTATTTTCTGCAATATCAAAGTTCTACAAAGTTGCTCTTATCACTCACATTTTGCAAAATACATTTCACTAGTAAATGAGCTGTAGATAATTTTAAAATCACTTTACATCAGAGTAAAATGCCTTTGGCTCTCACTCCTTTGGTCTAGAGGTTTGCCCCAGATCTTCAGAATTCATTGTGTCCAAGGGCCAACAAGGAGGCATTATGTACTTTCATGGACCTCAGCTATATTTTGCCAAAACAAGACTCCAGATACATGAAAATCACCAGTTGATGGTTGAGGAAAAAAGGAAACTCAAGAGTTTTTGTTCCATCAGTCCAATCCAGGCAATAACAATTTTTTCTTTGTTCACGCCCCAATCCCTTTTTATCCCTAGGAAGCACTAACTGTAACCATCCAAGAGTTCTTTCTGGTCAAGCCATTTTCAAAAAGATTAATGTTTGTGAGTGTGTTTTATTCTTGCTCCAATGAAGAAAAAAAAACCCAATTCACAAAAAAGACCCTCAAATTGCCTTTAAAAAGTGCTGAACACCATCCCCACAGCCATTATTCTCCAACCACATCATGTTGTTTGACAGCTCAGTTGTTTTTGTAAAGGACTGTTGCCTGATTATAGGGAAACACTCCAAACAGAAGCACATCTACACTGAAATGATGTGCTTTTTATGACATCTTTCCAAGAACAACAGCAGCTAATTGTTGACTTTCCTACTGGGAAATGTCTGTTTAATATGCAGATTTCCTAATGACTACTCTAAAGCTAATTGTCTGTGCTACTGTAATTTAATCATATATATTTATATATATATAAAAAGTTCAGCTCTTACTTAGAATATGGTTTATCATCTTTCCAGGTAGCACAAATGCAACACAGCCAATGTGCCATGTGGTTCACAGCTGCCAAGTGTTCTCTTTATTTTAAATATTATTACTAAAAAATATATATCTATATAAAATATAATATTACATATATATATTAAATATTAATTTAAATATCATTACTGAAATCCACAGGGCTTTTTTAGACCCACTTACTTGGTGCTGACTGGCTTTTGCCAACTGCTCATTGGCTGAGTCTACGTTAGAAGACGCCGTCTCAATGTTGGCTTCAATACTATCTGGAAATTAAGACAATAGAAGATAATCACAGGGTACAAACCTAAAACAAAGACTTTATACCAACAGCAATTCAGCAATTTACTCCTGGGCATAAAAAGAGAAGCAGCCTCTTGTTTGGGAACTGCAGCACTGCAGGGAAGTGGCGACAACACCCATTTTGGTGAGTACCCAACCCACCAGCTGGGCAGGAGGACTGACAGCTCTCCATGTGTCCCCTGGCAGGATGGAGGGGGGACAATGGAGAGCTGTCATTCCCACTGAAATCCACGGGGAGAACGACAGGGCATTCAAAGGAAAGCAGCTCAAGCCTGATAAATCTACTATATTAAATTATAAAAGGCCCATGGCAGATTGTACCTGGAATTATATTGATATTATAGCTCAGGGTAAGATGTCTCTGGGCACACAGGGGGTGTTGACCATCCCCAGGTGTCTGGACTTGATCAAATCACTTTGCACAATATCCCAGTCCATGGAGAGCAAGTCTCTGGTGTGCAATTCATCCCAAACTACAACAGTTGATCAGATTAAACAAACCACAACCCAAACTCCCGGACCACATTCCCAAACTGCAAGGGAGGTCAGTATGGATGGCTCAGATTAGGACTCATTGCCTAAAAGTAAGGCAGAAAAATTTCACCCTATGTTGCTAGGCCTGGCATTGGGGAAGCTGGAGGAGCCACGAGGAATCAAAATGAGACTGGAAAAGAACAATTATCCTTGAACATTGCAGCCCACAGCTCCCCACTGCCATCAAACCCAAATAGTAACTTTGACTCCCAACTGTGCTTAGAAAGCAAGACACCTGTGGTATAAAACCTGCCAAAAAGGGCTTGTGTTTCCAGCAAAAATCTTGACAAGCTTGTCCTCTAAGAGAAGTTCAGCCAATAATTTCTGGCCACAATGGAAGAGTATGTGTCCTTGGTCTGATTTTGGGTGGTTTTGAGCAGAAAATACACCATGGAGTACATGAACACGATGGGGAGGAACTCAACCACAGGTAGAAATTTGAAAATAAACTCTAATCCTTAATAAAACTAACAAAAAATTATTCAATTAATGGTATTAGGAGTTGAATTAAGACATGCTACAAAAGATTCAAGTAATTTATTCTTTGGTTTCAAAGGAAAGAACATGAATTAATGTGGCCACTTTTGTGAGGGACAAAGAAATGAGAGTTTGCAGATAAACTGTGGAAAATGGTTCCATTCAGACTTTGACAATTTTGACTCAAACAGTGTTAAAGTCTGTTAATGTAATTATGCATTTGTGATAACTCAAAATAAAATAAAAAAAACCTCAAACAAACAAAGAAAAGAAAAAAAAAAAAAAGAAGAAAAGCAGCAAAACCCCATCAAATCAACAGAAACATGGAATAAACAACTTTAACCCTAACACTTGGAAACCTGGTAAAAGTCTTTTATAACGCCTGGGAGAGATGGTTTCCCGATCCTTTTATTTTAAATTATGTACACTGTAGTGCAGAAGAAAAAATCTATGTGGTCATACCCTTTTATAGATCGATTTAACATCATTTTATTTGCTATATCCAATGCTTCTAAAAACACTTTCATTAAGACTTTAACACCACGGTCTTTGGTTGGCATCACTGACCTCTGCTCAAATGCTTTCCTTACAGTCAGGATTCAGCAGGAAGGGATCAAAAGGCCTCTTAGGAATTCATCCTCTGTCTATGAAGATATTAAAATCCTCTTCTACAGAGCCTTGGAAGAGCTACATCCACACACGTGCACATATCGGTGTGACAGCCTTGAAGAGCTTCCAGTACTGCACTGAGCTGAAGGCATTTCTAGGAAAGTGTCTGATTTTTCATTCCAATGCCAGCAAAACCAAACAAAAAACTAAAACAAACACTCAAACAAACAAACAAAAAACTCCAAAAAAAGATGTTCTGAATTATTAAAATGATGAACAAAATCACAAATGGCACAGGGTCATGGAATCATGGAATGGTTTGGGTTGGAGGGGACCTTAAAGATCATCCAGTTCCAACCCCCTGCCACAGGCAGGGACACCTTCCACGAGACCAGGTTGCTCCAAGCCACATCCCATCTGGCCTTGGACACTTCCAGGGATGGGGCAGCCACAGCTTCTCTGGGCAACCTGTGCCAGGGCCTCTCCACCCTCACAGGGAAGAATTTCTTCCTTATATTTAATGTACAATTACCCTCCTTTGACTTAAGGCCATTCCCCCTTGTCTTATCACGACCTGACCTTGCAATAGTCCCTCTCCAGCCTTCTTGTAAGTCCCCTTTACGCACTGGAAGCTTCTCTTCTCCAGGCTGAACATCCCCAACTCTCTCAGCCTGTCTTCACAGGAGAGGTGCTCCAACCCTGGGATCATCTTGGTGGCCTCCTCTGGCCTCATTCCAACAGCTCCACGTCTTTCCTGTGTAGCAGCACTGCAGGTGTTCTGCTCACAAGAGCAGAGCAGAGGGGGAGAGTCCCCTCCCTCGACCTGCTGCCCACTCTGCCTTTGATGCAGCCCAGGACACAACTGGCTTTCTGGGCTGTGAGTGTACATTGTTGGGTCATGTGGAGCTTTTTGTCCACAAACACCTCCAAGTCTTTCTCCCCAGGGCTAGTCTTGATCCATTCTCTGCCCAACCTGTCCTTGTGCTTGGAATTGCCCCAGGGTCTACTACCACAAAGAGGTGTGCATGAAAAACTAGGTGCTTTTTGAAATGTGGCAGACAGATTTCAACCTGTCCCATCACTGCACGCTCTTGTAAAAAGTCCCTCTTCATCCAAAATTAAGAATATATCCCGATGGAACACTTGTTAATGTCAAAAGCACAAAGTCTGACCATGGCTTTGGGCTACAAAATAGAACTACATGTTTTAACATAATTTTTGATGGGGTTTGGAAGGGATGAATTTGGGAAATTTGGAAGGAGTGTGGGAAATGTGCTGAACATCTTAACGACTGCCTAATCAAAGTACAGAACTTGCAAGTGTATAATATTTCCCAGGATCTAAGTGCAGACACCCTTCACTGCTCAATGCCTCTTAAAACCTGATTGGCCTCAGAAAATTAATCATTCAGGCATAGAGGAGCTACAGAGGAGAAATTTGTGATATATATCCTTCTAAAACAAGAGTAATCTGTCTGTGCTTCTCTTGGGGCAGGAGGAAATCACAGAAGCAGCTTAATTTAGCTTCCTTAAAAGGCCCTCCAGAGGAACTCAACGCTTTCTGCTGCCTGCAGGGAGGCCTGAGGAGATTTGCCTTCCTTAGATAAAATTAAACACTGTGAACGCCCCCTTAGTGCTGCCTGGAATGGGATAATCAGATCTTGTGCACTGTGTTTTGCAAATATCACTGATGTTTTCCCAACACAGGCTTTTCCAAGTAGGATGGACGTGTGTTCCATGTTGTTTATGAGCTGATGGGATGTTACAGGGAGAAGTTGGACCCTGGTGGCCCTGCCTCTGCTCACTTGTTCTCCCAGTGGGGGAATACCAGCCTTGGAATAAGCAAACCTCCCATTTAAATTCTATTTTTGAAGCAAGTTGTAATCCTGAGGCACAGGGGAAAAATTAAAACAAACAAAACCCCCACCAAAACAGCTCTAAAACGCCATAAAAATGAGATATAAATATGTAAAGCAATTTAATGAGATATATCTGCTGATTAACACAGGCAGGCAAGGGAGGGAAAGAGAATTTGGGCCAAATCGCAAAGAAATAAGCAGTAAATCAATGATGTTAATAAGTCAATGATGAATGTGGCACTGGCAGCTATTTCAGTGAATTTTTGCTGAACTGGTGATGCTTCACAGCTTCACCTTGGCCACTTTGAGGGTCCTTCCAAGGAACTTTGCTTGGGGATGCAGAGTCAAGGGTGGGAGGATCCTTGGTAGACTGAAAAACCTGTTGGAAGGATCTGCCTTTTCCTTTCTCTTTGGCTTTGGTATGAAGTGACAGTGACTTTGTTCCCAAATAAATATGATAATCCAGCCCTGGGGCTGGGATCCCATGACAATTTTCTGTCTTCAGACTGTGATGGCAAAATTATGGTACAGTTTGAAAGCAGAAACCTTAAGGAGTTGTGATCACCATTTGAGTAAACTGAAGGACAGGGCTGCACCAAAGCAGATCGTGGTTGCAAACAAATACACCAAGGAATTAGGAAAATATTTATAATTTTTCATCTAAACCACAGTCTTGCAATAGGAGCAGTGAAGGTAACAGAGCCATCCAGCTTTTAGATGCAATTTGATATGATTTTATGTCACACAGAGACAGAAATAATGATGACTCCAAGAAGTATCTTTCAACCCCCAGGAGCTATTTACCTGTCTCCTGAGATCAACCCTTCTAATGACCAACAGTTGGAGTCTTACATATGAAATTACTGGAGTGACCTTGGCTGGAGTGGGGGTTCTGCCCTGATTTACCAGGGAATCACCCCCATCACCTGAGTCTTTACAGCAGCAACAGTGGATTGGTTCCACAAGGCAGAGCTTCAGTAAAACCACTTGAAAGGCAGGCAAGTGAGCTCGTGAATGAGAATTTTAAAATGCTCCCACTTGGCAGAAACCAAAATGGGCCCCTTCAGGTTTCATAGTATGCTTTTATTTTTAGCACTTTAATAAGCTTAACCCTCTTTTATCGTTACAACTTCTGGCTAAAAATAATCAATATAACACACTGAGAAGCACAATAAAAAGAAGAAGAGGAAAAAAGGAGTATTTTGGTAATGCATAAAGGTTTCTTTCCTAATTAAAAGCCAAGTTTGGAGGGGAATTGCTTTCAGTGTGAAAATGAATTTTGCCCATTCGAATTGCCGTGCACTTGGAAAGTTTTAAGTGAGTTTCATTCCACGAACAAAAGACCCTCAGGCTGAGCACAGGCAGAACTTTAGATGTTAAGGGGAGGGAAAACTATGACAATTCTTCCACAGTGAAGTTAAAAATGGCTTAGGGTTAGTCATTTGCAAACTTCAGTGTAAACATCGAGTTAGAAATTCTGCACACGAGAGGACTTATAAAATAATCGTGCTCCTATGTTAAACTCAGGCTAAATGGGTCACACTGGCTTAGACTGGTGCAATGAAACACAATTTTCAGCTCTGTGAGTCATCAGGAGCTGTGGTTATTGCTTCCAACAGAAAGCAGAGAGAACCCAAGTTCCTTTTTGATTTCAGCAGAGCTCTAATTCTGCCATCCAGCCACACATCACGACCCTCAGAGGGAAGGACTGAGGCACTGAACAACCTCACACCATCATTCCCCAAGCAGGCTTGGAAAGGCTGTTTAAACCACCCTAAAATGTCATAACCAACTCTTCCTGTTGGTTTTCTTCAGCCAAAAGCCCAAAGCCCCCGGCCTGTATGAATAAAAAGTGGGTCCAAGGCAGTGGCCGAACACCAGCATAAATTTACAACACTTTTTCTCTTCTGAATGATTTATACTGTCCTTGAGACGCAGCTTGGAAATGTCAAGTGTCTGCTACATATGTATGCACTGAAAAATGGTACTGCCCTGCCAGGGGTTTGCCATGACTGCCAGGGTGTGCCTCCCAGGGATTTAAAATTCAAACAGTGCCCTGTGTGGATCTGTTGGAAAATAGCACGTCCTGTCAGGGAATAAGGCACCTCACATCATCTGCTCTGTGCTGAACGGCACAGTGCAGAAATATCAGGGGTTTAGCAGATGTAAAACAATTTACTGTTCTTTCTTACAGAGACAAGTGGCCTCTCAGGTATCAGGATACCACAGGAGAAGAGTATCCTGAGGGTGTGGGAAGACTGTCCTGGGGCTGTGGGTATGGACCCTGCCCTCACTGACCAGTGCACACTTGCAGATACCTATCCAAGGTGTTTATAGTTCTCATATGGTTTTTGCTAATCCCAGGCTCTAGTTTTAAACCCACAAAATTTGCACGTGAGGATATTGTATCATGGCAACAGACATAATTCACATTTATTTTTTCCATTTCCTTCTATTTCTGCTTCAAAAAAGGTATTTCAATAAGAGATTTTTTTGGCAAAGAAATTTATGGGTGTGTCAGATTTATTTTTTCCCCAAAATAATCTCTCAAAGTACAGAGCAAAAGAGCTCAAATAGCTTTGATTTGGAAATTCCAGATACTTGTCCGTATCATACCCTTTCTTTTCATAGAAGTATGGAATCATGGAATGGTTTGGGTTGGAAAGGACCTTAAAGATCATCTCATTCCACCCCCCCTGCCATGGGCAGGGACACCTTCCACCATCCCAGGTTGCTCCAAGCCCCATCCAACCTGGCCTTGGGATGGGGAATCCACAACCTCTCTGGACAACCTTTCCCTTGTGATTTACACTCAACATATTTTTTTTTTAATTCTGTAAGACATCCAAATTAAAGAAAACATTATTTCAAACTGCAATAAAATATGTTTCTTTAAACTTACAATTAAAAAAGGAAGTAAAGATCGAAACTATATTTTCTTTTCAAATCCAGCTCATGAATTGGCACAGTTTAGCTAAATCCTTAATTTAATTTGCATGCAGTATTTTTTAGAAGTCCAGTTCTGTCTGCAATTAACACAAAACTCACTTCCCATCACATTGCTGAGTGCATAAGTTATCAAGTCCTACAGCTCAGTCTTCTGATGAAGTCTCAGTCTGAGTTTGTCACAGGAATAAATTTGACAGAAATAAATATATATTATTTCTGCTTACTGTCTTGGAAAGATCATCTCTTTTACCTAGAAAGAAAGGTCACTGATATTTCCATCTTGCTTGACCTCTTCTGCTTTCCATGGCTCATTTGATTTACTAAACCTGCTCAAGTCCTGCTTCCCAAACAGTCTGGTTGTGGCAAAGTATTCACCTCCCAGCAGAAAAAAAACGATCACCTGGGCAGCTTCTGCATTTATGACATTTACTGCTCAACTGCAGCATTATTAGGAACTGTGAGCACAACAGTTCGAACTTCCCAAAAATTACTTTGGATAAATTGATGCGAGAAGAATCCCACTGGTGGCAATAAACCTCGCAAAAGGAAGAGCTTTGTTTCTTGTACAAAATTAGCTGGCTCATTAACTGTAATTATCCCAGCCCAATCACATTATGAGGGTCAAAAATGGAAACAAACACAGCAGACAAATCTTTAGGCAAAAGTGAATTTGCAAGTGTAGAGTCACCCATTATTCTTCGCCTGATAAAGCAGCACGTGCTGATGTACCAAATGCACTGCCAAATGTAAAAGTCCTCACACAAGGGATGACACAAAAGCTCACACTCACAGAGAGCAGGAACAGGAGAGAAACACAAAAGTTCATTCATTGTTTTTTGTGTTGCCTGTTATTTAGGGTAAAATGAGTCGGTCAGAGATCACAGCAGTCCAAACCTGACTCCAGCAACTCAGTCACAGCAGTGGTCACCAAATGGGGCTTACACAAAACTGAGCCCCTCACAGGCCATTTAGAACTGTCCAAAACCAAGGACATGTGAAAAGTTGTGGAGGCCACGACTGCTGCAGTCCAGACAAACGGGGAGAGCAAGGTCAGTGGTGTAAAAAACACCACAGAATCAGAAAACCACAGAATGGTTTGGGTTGGAAGAGACCTTAAAGATCATCTTGTTCCAACCCCTTGCCATGGGCAGGGACACCTTCCACTAAACCAAGGTGCTCAGAGACCTGTCCAACCTGGTCTTGAACATTTCCAGGGATGGGGCAGCCACAGCTTCTCTGGGAAATCTGTGCCAGTGACGCAGTGACCATGACCTTCAAGGCAGTTAAGGGTAGTAACACTGTCCAATTGCAGCAGCTGAGGTAGTTTGCAATAAAGCTTTGTTACACTTAGGTGGCAGAACAACAAAGTGATTACAGGGAATATACCAAAGATGAACAAAGAAATTGGAAGTTTCTTGAGAAGTGCAATAGGTCATCCCTGAAACACCCCAGTGCACCCTTTCTTCATGGGCTGTGCTCTGTACCCACATGGAACTCCATGTCTTCACAAGTGGCTGAAAGGAAGGCAGCCAAGATTTCCAAATTCCTCAGGAACCAATAAGACATAAATGTAGCCAATCCCATGACAGCCTCCTCTGAGATCACTTAGGAAACTTCACCAACTGAGAGACTTTGCAGACCCCATTCAACTGAACGTTGATATTAAAGCTGTTCCACTCAGGTATTTAGGGACTATTCTCAGGAAGTGTTAATTTTCTGCAGATGTCCCAGCTGAGACACGTAACTCATGAGGGTTTAGTTAAGGATCCAGCTGAGAGATTTCCCAGCCTGGTTTTCAGTTTGTGTGTCTGAAAACAGACTCTTGGCTGTGCCATCCAGGCAGCCAGACTGGAGGAGGATGTGCTGATGGGCCCTCCTGACAGTGTTTATGTGTTAAACGAGCCTTCAGGTCAGAATGGCAACAAGGATAAAACAGGCAGCAAAGTGGACTTGATTTCAAGGGGGAAAAAATCAACCAACCAACCAACCAACCAAAAAAACAACCCAAAACTGAAAAACTCTCCCTGTATTCCAAAGCTTCCAAAATAAGCAACTCATTTGCATTCATGCAAATATCTTTTACTCTGAAGGAAATGTATTGTTGTTATTGTCATCATTAGGCAACAAGTGACAATGGGGTGCATCAGTGAATATGAGCACTGCTCAAGGACTGAATATACTGAGCCCATCAAGAGGTTCCTCTGAGACTGAAGGAAAGCACCAGCTGCCATGTCTATACTTCTCCTGTTGGGTCTGTGGGCCCCTGCCTGACAGAGGCCATGTGGAGATATTTAAGTGAGGGAGCACTGACTTTAGATCATGTTAAGAAGTTTCTCCACCCTGTTATTTTCAGATATAAAATGCCCCAACTTCAAGAGTGAAATGAAACCTTAGTAGCACCAAGACCTAAGTCTGGATAAGTATCGGTGGGAAAAGAAAGTCTGAGGAAGTCTTTAGCTTCACACAGCAGGATATTGGTCTGTTCCAGCAAGTCCAGAGGAGGCCACCAGGTAATTAGAGAGATGGAGCACCTCTACTATGAGGACAGGCTGAGAGAATTGGGATTGTTCAGCCTGGAGAAGAGAAGGCTTTGGGGTGACTTAATTGTGGCCTTCAAGTACCTGAAGGGAGCTGCAAGAAACATGGAGAGGGACTTTTTACAAGCGCCTGGAGTGACAGGACAAGGGGGAATGGCTTCAAACTAAAAGAGAGTAGATTCAGATTAGGTATTAGGAAAAATTCTTGACTGTGAGGGTGGTGAGGCCTTGGAAGAGGCTGCTCAGAGAAGCTGTGGATGCCCCATCCCTGGAAGTGTTCAAGGTCAGGTTGGACAGGGCTTGAAGCAATCTGGTCTAGTGGAAGGTGTCCACATCAGGGGGTTTGGAACTGGATGGTCTTGAGGGTCCTTTCCAACTCAATCTGTGGTTCTATGATTCTTTCAGCCAGCGGGTTTTGTTGTGTAAAGATAGATTTGTCTGCATTTGGTCTGGACAAAGAAGGGGAGGATTGGTAAAATACTTCCTGTGTCTGTGCTGTTGTACTTTTAAAATAAGTGCCTGGTATGTGATCTTGGGATCTCTTCCCGTTGTAAGGAGTTGAGGAGGTTATAGATACACCAGCAAAAGTTTGGTTCCAGAACTGTTCAAAAGAGGAAGAAACATGGCTCTTTCAAAAGTTTGAAATGTTTTCAGCACAATATGGGTCTTTCCTTGTGGCTTTGAGAAATGTGATGGAGCTATAAACAGTGAATAAGTGGTGAAGATTGAATCAGAGTAGTTTAGATAAGGGATGTAGGTCTACCTGGTTATTCTGGCATAACTATTACGGTTAATACAGAGGTAGGATGGAAAAATAGCCCTTCTAAAACACAGAACAGCATTTCCTTTTGCTATGGGCACAGATAAATCAATAACTGTGTTATTTGGGTCCTCTTTATTCTCTGTTACAAGACAAACAGGAGCCTACAACAAAAGGACAAATATCCACTTCATCAGGTACCAATATAAGTATTGGCAGCTGTGTTGTTGAGACTTTCTTCAGAGAAACTGGGGATTTAAGGATTCTCTTCTCCCTAAAACAAGTTACAAAACTGATTCCACAGAACTTTGTCTACATATCCCACCATGGGCAATGAAAGTGAAAGCTTGCACATGTAAAATAGTCATGTTCAGTATTAAAATACTGGGAATGTTTCAGACTTCTGATGAACTTACAGTTCAGTTGAGTGGCCATCTATGAGTATGGAAAGTAGTGATTGCTGCTGTAACAACCCCCTCCAACATAATTTACTTCTCACAGTCCCAAGTCCTTAATCCTTGGATACTTTGGCTGAAGGACCCTTGTGCTGCCATGACAGTAAAGTTTGGTGGACATGTCCTCTTCTGGCCATCTGGAGATCTTGACATTTGTACATCAGGTCCCCAAAGTTGTCATCAGTGCACTCCAGAACCTCCTGCAACATTTATGCCCTGATGTCCTTCCACCAGATACTGGGGTGGCTGAAATCCCCCATGAGGACCAGACTCTGTAAATGTGAGGCTGTTCCTATGTGTCTGCAGAGGACACTTTGCCTGTCCTCTTTTTAATCCTGACCATAAGCTCTCCATCAGCTCCTCATCCATTCCCAGGCAGCATCCCATGCACTCCAGCTTCTCCCTCACATAAAGGGCAACTCTTCCTCCTCATCTTCCTTTCCTGTCCTTCCTGAAGAGCCCATATCCCTCCAATTCAACGCTTCATCCTGGGAGCCAACCTGTTCCACCTCCATGATCCCAACAAAATTGCAGCCCTGTAACTTCCCACAGATCTCTAACTCCTCAAGTTTATTCCCCACGCTGTGTGAACTAGCACCCAGGCACTTCAGAGGTGAGCCTCAGCATGTTCAGTTCCTGAAGAGGATTTGGGATATTTGTCTATGACAGAGGTGCTTTGCAGGCATTTCCATGTTCACATGAAGTGCTAGAGGTAACCATGCCCACAATCCCATTTTGATGACTTTGTGAACCCTTCCTGCCACACCACCCCATGTCCTTTTTCCAGCAATCCTGTCTGTTGGTCACCCCTCCCTCCCCCATCATTACTAGTTTAATGTCCTCATTATGAGGTGGATCCCATCTCTCCCAAGAAGCTGCTAATCCCTAAACAGGGTCCCATGGAACCAAAACCCATGTAAACAACACCAATTTACAGCCAATTATTGATTTCACCCATTACTGTCCTCCTCCTTGCACCCTTTCCCCTCATCAGCACCTTGTGTGATGAAGCTGCACAGGGATGTTTTTGCCGAGAACTCCTGTCAGATTGTGTTGGAAGGACTCTGTTTTCTCATAGGTAACCCAATCCACCAACTTGTTTTGGCTTTGAGGGCTTGGACTCACTGATATGGTAAAGCTTAACTAAATATTTGTAGCAAAGATATGCCATGACCAGGAACACAGGGACGGAGTTTATTTGCTGAAGACATAAAATAACAGAGATGTGGTTCCCCGAGTCTGCATTCTATTTCTTCCTTGCATGGCAGAAATTGCTCTCTCCCCAAGGGAGTTTCCTCGATGTGTTCATTAAGGAAATGGCCCATATGCTGGAAAAATTCCTTTTAGGTTTCTGTGAGAAGCATGGATTGCTCTGCCTGTGCCATGCACAGACCAGATAAGCTCTTCCCACAACTCTCCCCTGCTCAGGTGAACCCAGGCAGCGTTTGCTCCACAGCCCTGGGAGCATTTTGCTGAGATGCATGTCCCATATTCCCTGGTTCTGTATCTTCCCTGTGTTTTCTAAACAAGCACACAAAGAGCTTTCATTTCATGCATGTAAGATGGATGCATTAAAAAATGAACCAAGTGACAAAAGAATTGTCTCTTGTCATCACTGAATTTTCACTGTGGGGGTTTCAACTCCCTTTGCCTCCGATTCTTAATCTCACTTTTGTGTAACTTGAATGTCAAAAGATAAACAGTAGGACCCTTCAGCAACTGGTTGGGAAGACGCCCTGACTGGCTGTCAGGATTAAAAGATAGTCCTAAAGAAACCATTAAAAATCTGCTGCAGTGTAAAAGGAGAACAACAAGAGAAGAGCAACAACAACCTTATGCTGTCTCAAAGACAAAATGTCCTACTTAGTCTAACGTCTTCTCACAGGAAAGTTAGTACTGGGGTGGCTTCTATGCATGGGTAACATCTTAAAATAATAAATATTGCCTCAAGAAAAGGAGTTATGAGGATCTTGAAGCTAGCTGATATATGTTGTCATGTCCCTCAGGGCATTAGCATCTGATGTGCTTTTAGAGATGAATCAGGCTCCAAAGTTATCCATGTACAAAAATAAGCTTTCAAAGTAGTATTAAAATAAAAAAAAAAAGATAAAAAATGAGTTTTAAATATAATTTTGATTTTTTTTTTTCCCTGCCCCTGTAAACTGAATTTCTCAGAAGGGTGTAACTACCTCATTTCAGTGCAAAAGAAAATATCTTATGCTAATGTAGACTTGCAAAGGTATGGGCTTGGCAAAAAAATCCAGAGTGATTAATAAACAGCAGAGAAGAGTTTCTTTTATGATCTACATATGGCTGTCTAAGGACTTGATCCTGCTCCCAGGAGCGTCAGCGAGAACTTCAGCTGAATGCTGCAGGTTAGAAATATCCCCACAAATCTTGCTGCTCTGGAGTTTAGGTCCCTCAACCAGCCTTTAGGACTATTAGCTCTCAAATTTGGAAGGAGGCAGTTGCTTCAGAAGCACATACACAAAAAAAGAAATAGAGAAAAAGTCTGATTTTTGTTAAGTTAATCAGAAGAGAGCAGTGACAAAGGTCAGAGGGAGTTGATCCACTGTTTCTTATCTCTCTATTCACAAAAATTGGTGGCTGTCAGTGATGGTCTGCTCTTAAAGATAATACCAGGGGTTCCTCTCTTCTCTTTTCCCAATTTTCTCCTTGAGGAGGGCAACTAATGGGCAGCCACTTCAGACCATGCATATGAGCACATCATGGTACCAGGCTTCTTAGATTTAATTAGACACACCCTGCAACGTGGAATGAAAATTCTATTTGGGAAAATCAAGCTGCTTAATTTTTTCTACCATCATCAATAATCACAACAATAATTGCTACTACTATTGCTTTTTAATTACAGTTCCAGGTAGAAAGGAAGAATTGGATCCCTTTCCAGTTAATGTCATATATTCTTCAGCTTCCTTTTTACAGTCAAAAAAAGGAACAGATTCATCTCCCTGTGAATTGTATTTTATGCTAAATATACCAGCAAATTATCCTTAACACAAGAACCCTATTGCACAGGGCAGTTTGTCACATCAAAACATTTCTGGATGTACGAAATGCCCCAAACCCCAAGGAAAATAATCACAGCATCAACAAAGAGCTGTTCATGAGGGACAATATCACACTGGAGTGGTGGAAGAGGGTAATAAAGCCCATAATTTAAATGTGACACCTACCTATTGCATCTCCTTGCTCATGCACCATGGAGGCCAGGTCTTTAATGATCTGGTTCACATCCAACATGTCACTCTGAAAAGACAGAAAGTCCAATATTAACAAGGAATGGGGAATATCCAAGCATAACAGGTACATTCCACAGTCCAGCTCTGCAAATTAAAACACAAACCCAGAAATCTTTATCCGTGTGGAAGTAAAAGAGAAAGTTATAATGCTCCCACAGTCAATAAAATAGTCCCTTAGAGCCATGGTTTGCTGGATCCAAGTCAACCAGCTGACTCCAGCTTTGTGAAGGAAACAAGTAGAATGATCAGATTTTATGGCTGCTTTTCAGAATTGTGGAGGACTAAGGAAAAACAACAATAAAAACAACAGCAGCAAACAGAGTGTGGATTCTTACACAGGAAAAGGCCATGTTTCAGCACAGCATCCATCTGATAAGATGCTATTCATAAACTGATGGAGATACCATCAAAAACTCACTGAGTTTGAAATCTCATTGGTGAGGCAACAAGGAAAGAGCTGTTTGATTAACAGATTCATTTATATGTTTTCAAGTAGCAAAAAAAAAAAAAAAAAAAAAAAAAGGAGTAACTGGGTTCAGCACTGACATTTTCTCAGTGAAAACACAGTAAATTGCCCATGAGTTTGTTTCCTTCATTTCCGAACACTTATCATATAAAAGAGCAAATGTGAGCATATGTTGACTTCATACGACACTGTCTCTTATAAAAAGAATTAATTTAGCAATAATAGACATAATAATAAAGACACTGCTAAATGCACTAGCAGCACAGCAACATTACCAGAGCAGAAAAACAGACACTCAAAGAGGATGTATTTTTTTTTTAAGCTGTACAAATTAGAGAATCACAGAAACATTAAAATTGGCAGGAACCTCTGGAAATCATTTAGTCCAACACTCCTTCTCAGAGCAGACAATTAAAGCAGGTTGCTCAGGGCCATGTTCCCTTGGTTTTGGCTGTTTCCAAGGATGGAGACTCCATTGTCTGGCAAACAGTGTGTCCATGTCAACCTTGTAGTGGGCAATTCAGCCCTGGATGCTTTCTGAAGCATTGAAGACATTTCCTAAGAATCTGCTTCTCCTGACACCAATTGCACAGTAAATCATTTATCTGTTTGGGTCCTGTTGCAACTCAAGTCCACCTGGCTGGAGATGTTGGAGCAGCTCCGTGGAGAAGGACCTGTTGGTTCTGGTGGACAACAAGCTGTCCATGACCAGCAGTGTGTCCCGGGGGACAAGAAGGCCAATGGTATCCTGGGATGCATTCAGAAGAGCATCATCAGCAGGTCAGGGAGGTGATTCTGCCACTCCACTCAGCCCTGGTGAGGCACATCTGGAGAACTGTGTCCAGTTCTGGGCTCCTCAGGACAAGAGAGACATGGAGCTCCTGGAGCAGGTCCAGTGGAGGCTACAAAGATGATGAAGGGATGGAACATCTCTCTTATGAGGAAAGGCTGAGGGAGCTGGAGCTGTTCAGCCTCAAGAGGAGACACTGAGAGGGGACCTCACCCATGTCTGTCCGTGTGTGCAGGGAGGGGGCAGAGGATGGACCAGGCTCTGCTTGGAGGGGTCCAGCAATGGGACATGAGGAATGGGCAGGAACTGATGCCCAGGAAGTTCCACCTGAACATGAGGAAGAATTTCTTTACTGTGCAGGTTGCCCAGAGAATGTGTGGAGTGTCCTTCATTGGAGATATCTCAGAACCAGCTGGACACAATCCTGTGCCATGTGCTCCTTTCTTGAGCAAGGAGGTTGGACCAGATGACTCACTGTGGTCCCTTCCAACCTCACCCGTCCTGTGATTCCACAATCATGCCAAAGAGCCTGGTCGCTTCCACCCCACTTTCAAAGAACTCATTTTGCTTACTGGCAAATCTAGAAAATGGTGCAAAATGAACCCAAGTCCTTCTACTGAAGTTTGCTGTGAGAATATAATTGGCATAACATTTAATCAGAGAATTGCATCAATTTGCAATGAAGCCTGGGAGTCACACTGTGAATTCTAAAACATACCAAACTGTTGAATAACTGAAGATATAGAAAAAAAAAACAAAACAAAACAAAAAAACAAAAGGTTTAAAAAGCTGGGAAATCATAAGAAAGAAAAAAAAAAACCAAACCAACAATCAAAGACTGAGTAATGCATCACAAAATGCATTTCATTCCTTCACTTGTCAAGCACAATGAAGCTCTAATTATGGATGGTGTTATTCCTAACTTGTAAATACTGCAGAATATTTTGAAAAACAATTAAGTTTAAGTAACTTGAGATTGCACTTGAGCGCTGTGGTAGTAAATCACTGCCAGGAAACGAGGAGAAATTAGTTGTGATTTTTTTGGGGTGGGGAAGTTTTCTGAGCTTTTTGCAAAAATCTTTCAAAGGAGAAAACTGAAGTTTAGCAAAATGTGAAGAACCGAGAATTAACTTTAATGTGTTGTTCTGCTCTGGTTTAACCACTTAGCAAAAGATGATTAAGGAAAAATTAAACAAACAAATAACAATACTAAAAAAGCCTCATTTGTCTCTTTTGGTTAAATTGCCACTGACATCAGATTTTGGTTTCTGTTCCTTGCAATATAAACACAATTCTCTCTACACTTCAGCCTGTTTTATTTTGTTCTGCTTTTTTTCGAGCGCTTTAAGTGAATGTGACTTAAAACTCCTGAACATGTTTTAGCACATAAATTTGGTTATATAGATTTTATTGCAATATATTGAATTATATACACCCCCCACCCACCTCAAGTATCTCCACTGGAATAAAACAAGAGGGCAATTCAGTCTAAGACAGATCAGATGATACATTGATTTCTTATAAGGTTCTTCTCAACTAATTTAACCACGAGGAGTTAGACTGCTTGTGTTCTGATGCCCAGATATTATGGGAAGAAGGGAAGAACGAGAAAGGAAATTCAGTGCTGGTTCAGCTTTGCCATTTATATTCAGGTGCTTGGAATGAACCAGCCATCTGCTGCTGCTCAGTACAGATCCTTCTCATAACATTGTAACAACACTTAAAATTATTGTTTAGCAAATATATATTAGTTAGAACCAGAGCTGAGTGCTTAGGAAGGAAAAACTGTGACTCCTATACTTAAGGAAAACCAAACAGGAGTGAGTTATAAGGCACAGAACACAAAGCAACCTGACCTGAAGCAAAGAATCTGCTGAATAATTTAACCTGGCAAGGCGAAGTTTCAGAGTCCCTGATATGTGTAAGCAAAACAAAAGGAGAAATAGAAGAAAGAAAAATACCCAGACATAAAGACCTTCCAGAACGGAATATCCCTTGGAGCTACACTCCTGCTCCTTCGTGCCAGGTTGGCTCCATCCCCAAGTAGCTCTGAACTTGCCAGGCATGAGAGTTTGTTTAGTAAAATCAGATTCCCTTTGGTTTCCCATGTTTGCACACACTCTGCAGAATCCACAGGGAAATACAGCTCCTCATAAATCTCTTTCACTCCACAGAAACCAGGAGTACAACAGCCAGGACCATCCCAAAAATGCTGCCAGCTCACCAGGCTGGGGCTTCTTGGGTTTTAATTAACACCAACCTGGCATCAAGTCATTCACTAAATTCTGCAGCAAGAGGGAGACAGATTTAAACTCTTTCATCTAAATCCTCTTTTCTTCTCTTTTTTTTTTTTTTTAAACGATTTTTGGGTTTTTTTAATTTTTTTTTTCAAAAGGAGAAATCCATTGTTCGGATTAGACAGGATTAAATGACATCCATGCTGGAACAAAAAGAATTAAACTAGTCAACAGTAAAATGAAATGGCAGTAGCTGAAGATGACCAAAAAAAGCAGAAAAGTGTCAGGTGAGAAAACCAGAGAAATGAAAGAGTTTGGGGCCCTAAAGATCTGGGGGATCAACTCTCACTAGGCAAAGTTAGTTTGGAAACTTCTTAGCAGAAAATACTGTTAAAATGGCAGGAGTATTTGAGTCATTTAACCTGACTCAGTAAGGCAATAATGTCACTGCAAAATACAGATATTTTGGAAAAAGTTCTGAATTTCCAACTCAGGCAGAAAAAGGGTTGGAAATATGATTTTGCAGACAAACTAGAATTTCAATTTCCCATTTTTTACTTTAACAAGACCATAATTTCTATATTTTTGAAAATAATCTGTGACCAAGTTGGGTTATAAAACTGTCACCAATGAGGGAACAACCATATAATAAATCCCAGCAGCCCATTTCCCCATGGAATGAGCATTACTGGAGCATTTACCAAGACAGCAAATAAGTAAACCTCCTCTGTCTTCTACTCTCCTGCTTTGTGGGGTGAAGATTTATGCACACTGAAAACTTTTAACATAACCCTGACCTTAATGATGTCCTAAGGACACTTCTGTATTCCAGCCATGGGAATGGTATTAAATAAACCAGAGAGGGGAACTTGTTCTCCTCAAAAAGGACACAGAATAAGCCTGTGTTGTCAATAATTCCTCTCTCACATGTAGCCACATCCCAGACTCCTTTATCAGTGTCAGCTCAGGTCCTCAAGGGAAGAGTCACATTTATTTCCAGGAATGTTTGCCTTAGGTTTGTATAAAAATGGGATCAAAAGTATCAGTGGTCTATCCTATTTAGCACATGTGCTTTTGTGTTTACTCACAAACCAGCCATCCTTTTTTTTTTTTTTAAAGGACTGTAAAGCAGCATGTAAATTAATTGCTGACTCCATATTCAGGAGATGCTGAATTCTACAATGAGGTTTTGTTCTACCCCATCTTCTGCTCTGCAACAAGCATCCAGGAGAGCTGTAAAATCAACCTAGAGGGGATTCTGAAAGATGTAATATAACATCCATGTGTGCATTTCTCCATAAGGGAGCACTTCAAAACAAAATAAAGCAAAACAAAACCCTGGTGCCTGTTATCTTTGGGGGGAGAAAAAAAAAAAAGAAACAAGAAAAGCAAACCAACAACCCTTTATAGTGTCTGTTATGTTTTACCAAAGAGATGCTGAGATGCTCCTTGTGTGTTGTCCCACCAGCAACCCCCTTGGGGTGTCTCCTACCCTGTGGTCCACCATGTGTGGACACGGAAATAATAATCAAAGCATGGTGTTTTTCTGTCCTCGTTCTTTTCTGAGAGAATGGAAAGGGAAAAAAAAAATAACATAAAACCTGAGCAAGCTTCTGATGCGAGATGGGCAGAAACTAAATCTTGCTGCAACAGCCTTTCAACAAATATTTTTCTCTTGTCTATGGCTGGGGAGAAAAAAATGACATTCTATAAATCAACCTGATTCAGCCTAAGCAACAACAGACCAGCAGAAAATTGTTCTGAGGGCAGAAGCTATCCAGAACAGCAATTACAGACTGAGTTAGGTCTCCTCTGGGACTCAACAACAGCCAGTGTGTGGAGTTTCTCTCTCCCTCTTGCTCGCTTGTGTGAGCCTCCTCTCTGTTTTGCTGTCTTAGAGGTCTGTGTCATCTCAGGGAGTGCAGCACTGCTCTGCATAATTAAAATAGTTATGCCAAGCTTTGGAATGCCAGTCCAGCATCTACCTGGGGACACCAGCTCATGGAGGGTGTTCCTGTTCCCCAAAAGCCAAATGGAGAGGTTGCGGAAGGTGAGATGCCCCGAGGTCATCAGAGAGAGCTGAGGCCACTGCAGAGGGTGGGATGAACAAAGAGAGATCTTGCAACCAGCCAGTCAGTAATATTCATTCTGTCTGTGCTGGGTTGACCTTGGCTGAATGTCAGGTGCCTACCAAAGCTGCTCTGTCACCCCCCTCCTCAGCTAGACATGGAAAGGAAAGAAAATATAATGAAAGGTTTGTGGGTTGATATAAGGACACAGAGAGATCACTCACCAATTACCATCACAGGCAGAACAGACTGCACTTGGGGAAATTAGATTAATTTATTACCAAGCAAATAAGAGCAGAGTAATGAGAAATAAACCAAAATCTTAAAAACACCTTTCATCCACTCCTCCCTTCTTCCAGGACTTGACTTTACTCCCAGTTTCCTCCCCCAGCATGGTGCAGGGGGGACAGGGAATGGGGGCTGCAGCCAGTTCATCACATGTTGTGTCTGCTGCTCCTTCCTCCTCAGGGCTAGGACTCCTCACACTCTTCCCCAGCTCCACTGTGGGGTCCCTCTCACGGCAGACAGTCCTCCTCAAACTTCTCTAACCTGGGTTCTTCCCATGGGCTGCAGTTCTTCATGAACTGCTCCAGTGTGGGTCCCTCCCACAGGGTGCATTCCTTCAGGAACAGGCTGCTCCAGCCTTGGTCCCCCACGGGGTCAGAAGTCCTGAAAGTAAACCTGCTCCAGTGTGGGCTCCTCTTTCCATGGGGCCACAGGTCCTGCCAGGAGCCCGCTCCAGCTCAGGTTCTCCACGGGGTCACAGCCTCTTCCTGGCACCCACCTGCTGTGGTTACTATTTGTTTTAACGATCTCACTTGAAAGAGTTGGACACAAGATTCACCTTCTCTACCACCTTCCAACCCACCTTGTCTGCCACCCCCAGTGTGTCTTCCCACCAGCAGCAATCTGACCATGATGGGCAGTTCCCTTGGAAAGCTCTTCTCCTCTTAGTCATCAAACCTCATTTGAAATCCTGTCTGGACAGCAAATTTCAGTGATAGGCATCATTATCTCCAATACTTCCTAAAATGTGTGTGACACATGGGGAGCAGGTTACTGTGAGCTGTGTTAGTGTCTTTTAGCCCCCTTTTGATCTACACTCATTCCCTGAAGCTTCACAGCCATACACCTGGATCACACTGGCATTGCTACCCCTGTCTCCCACGTGCTTCACATCTCTCAGTTTGATTTTATACAGACTGAAGATTGTTCAAGGCAGATATTTTCTTTCAGGAGAGCATTATCACCCCCAAGCCTGTGCTGAAGGTCAGAACTGAGTTGTGGTCTAAGGGAAATATAATAATGTAAATGATAGGAAGAGGTAGCTTGCCCTTTTTTAAAACCCTTTGGATCTGGAAATAGGAGATGTGTTAATGAAGAAGGTCATCAGTAGTTCTGTTTTTAAGTAGGTATCCTCACTTTACATTTGGGAAATGTGATAAAGTATCAAAGATCACAGAAAACATTCCTGTTACTAACTTTCATTTTGATCTTCAAATTAATTAATACCCGAAATTTCATTTAAATTTAGCAGTTTGTAAAAAGGTATGTGAATTCACATATGTATGCAAATGTGAGTATTTATACAGGCACATATATCCATGTATTCCAGTGTATCACAAACACACCCACCTGTATAAATGGCAATTGTATCTATAGATATATTAATAATAATTTAAGATCTCGCTTGCCCCCAACATACACCAGGTGTTAAATGAGTATTGGAGGCTTAGCAGATTGCAGAGATATAAACACAGCCTGTTTCTGTCTACAGCAAGAGAAAACAGACCTTAAATCTCAGGCTTCTTTCTCCTGGTTAAACACCCTGGTGTAAGATAAGCACAAACACTGATATGTTCTGATAACAGGCAAGGAAACAAAAAATAAAATCAAATAAAAATTTGTTTGCCTTGATTAGCTTTAACAAGAAAAAAAAAAAAAGATGCACTGATTGCATTTTGCCTTCAAGTTAATGCTGTGAGAGTTTGATAACAGGAAGAGCAAGAGCAGGAATGGCTCTGAGAAATCTGAGAGGAAACACTTGTATCATAGTCATAAGAATGGTTTGGGATGGCAAGAACCCTCAAAAACATCTTTTTCCAACCAACTTGCCATGGGCAGGGACACCTTCCACTAGCCCAGGTTGCTCCAAGCCCTGTCCAACCTGGCCTTGGACACTTCCAGGGATGGGGCAGTCACAGCTTCTCTGGGCAACCTGTGCCAGGGCCTCTCCACCCTCACAGGGAAGAATTTCTTCCTAATATCCCATCTAAATCTACGTTCTTTCAATTTGAAGCCACTTCACTGTGTCTTATCGCTTCATGTCCATGTAAAAAATCCCTCTCCATCTTTCTTGCAACCTCCATCAGGTACTGAAAATTTGCAATAAGGTCACTCCAGAGCCTTCTTTTCTCCAGGCTGAACAATCCCAATTGTCTCAGTCTTTCTTCACAGGAGAGGTGCTCTATCCTTCTAATCATCTTTGTGATCCTCCTTTTATGTCCTTCCTGTGCTGAGGACCCCAGAGCTGGAAGCAGCACTGCAGGTGGGGTTTCACACGAGTGAGGAAAAGAGTCAGAGGGGTATGAGGAACAAAGGAACTGTGCTACAAAGCCAAGGGACATAGTAGACAAAGATATGTTTCAGAAATCATCCACGAGGGAGGAGAGCACGTTCATTCATGTATTTTGCAGTGCACTGCCCTTCCTACACCCCCACCTCTCTCCTCTTCCAGCAGACACTCATAAAGTCCACAAAGAGCAAAAGATGAAGATCCACAAACTAAGTGGATCATCCACAACTAAGTGGATTATTCCTAACATTTAATCTAAGTTAATAAAGAGGGAAGTGATTTCATTACTCAGCCCAGTGAACATCTGCTCTGCTCTCCAAAATGGGACATGCCCCAATTTTATTTCTCTTCACTCAATGTCTGACGTTCCTGTACTTTGCTAACACAGTCTCTGGGATGTTCTAATGCATATTTGTAAGAAATAACCCTAAGCAACCTGATCCATGGCAAGGATTTTGGAACCAGGTGATCTTTAAGGTCTCTTCCAAGCCCAAACATTGTGACTCTATGATTTATTTTTTCAAGGTTGCAAAAGAAAGTATCTGAACTCACACTACAGATCCAACCTCTCGCTCTCCTACAACCAAGTTTTTACTTCATCACTAAAGGAAGATTAATATCCTTGTGTTTCCAACAAACCCTTGGGCTGGATATGAAAGAGACTCACGGACCAGAAATATTGCTTCTGTTTTCTGTTATGCTGGAAAGATTTTTGTGGGACTTTTTTGCCAACTCACCTACCCCAGCTTTCTGAAGTTGAATTAAGGAGTCCATTCTCAATTAACTCACCTATGTTTATAGGGAAATCAAATGGCACAAAAATAATTGCATGAAAAACCCAAAGTGAATAAATATAGAGATAATGAAATGCCTGACATTGTGGCCTTTATAGACCAGAAATAAAAATACTCAGTGAAGATGAAGATTCTCCCATCAGAGAATATCCATTTGTATCTATAATATAGGTTGTAGCTTACTGTTTGTGAAACTTGCTGGCCTGACACCCTGACAACAAAAATTAAATAAAACACAAAAGTTAAAAGTAACAACCATAGCAAACAAAGAATTGTCCAAGATAAAACTTTTATAAGCAACAGGTCCCTCAATTCTTTCTGCAAGAGCTGGGCAACAAACCCACTGATAAGGTGCAATTGTCATGGAGTGTTTCACATGCTAGGTACCTGCCCAACAGGAACTATTAGTCTGTACTGCACATTTATCTTCCTCTCCAAGAGCTCCAATGAGCCATTGGTCTCTACAGCAGCAAAAAGTAAGATATACAAGTTCTTACAGCAAACTATGAAAAAAAAAGTTATTATTTTTTATATGCAATAGAAATGCTTGTTGGGGACACTTAGTCTTTTTGAAATAAGAAAATAAAATGCATTTAATATTTACAGCTACACTCTTTTTGTAGATGCTCAGGAGAAAAAGATCTCCTGAGTGTTAAGTCAGCAAAGATATGAAAATCCATAAGCAAACTCCAAACCCAGTATCTTACACCCTGACTTTTCCTTTAACATCTCCTTCTTCCTGCCCCAGGCTGCAATGTATGAACTAATAGGAGAAGTGAGGGAAGTAGTTGCAATCTATCACCCTGACTGATACCAGCCCCAGGAAAGGCAGTTTATTGCAGGTGGTGTGTTATCTTCCAAAATAGAAACTGGGCAAAGATTATGACAAAAACTTCAACACTTTTCGCACTTTGTTTGCAGCACTACTAATTCTTCACTCTGGATTTATTTCCATGAGGGTCATGCAGCCAGAAAAAAAATACAATGGAGGAATTAATTTTCTTTTTTAGGAGTGTTCTGGGAAACCAAGCAATTAGAGCAATCTTAAGCTGTCATGTATTATCCATTGCCACTCAATTATTTTACTTAAATAAAATACTGATTGCAGAGTCTGATCCGCAGCTATCAGCTGAGTGATTCATTTAGGTGCACTATTTATTCTTGACAAATTAAAAAAGAACATCTAACTCCAACTGAAAGGAGAAAGACAAAGGGACAAGGGGAATATGCAGCATCTTTTCACGATTCTCTGCTGTGCTGCCAATTCTCTGTTTGGAAATAGCTGAAACTACTGTGTCCTGTCCAAAGTTTGGAGAGAAATCAGTCCTTACTACAAATGGAGTCCATGGATTTGGTGCAGAGAGGAAGTTGCAACCTCTTAAAGAGGTCACTGAAAATTGGAATCATGAAATCACGGAATGGTTTGGGTTGGAAGGGACCTTAAAAGACCAGCTAGTTCCAACCTCTTGCCATGGGCAGGAACACCCTCCACTAGACCAGATTAATCAGAGCCCAGTCCAGCCTGCTCTTGAACACTTCCAGGGATGGAGCACCCACAACTTCCCTGGACAACCTGTTCCAGTGCCTCACCATCCTTATGGTAAAGATTGTCTCCTAATATCCAAACTAAACCTACCCTCCTTCAGCTTAAGGCCATTCCCCCTTGTCCTGTCACTCCATGCCCTTGTGAAAAGTCCCTCTCCAGCTGTCTTTTAGGTACTGGAAGGTGCTAAAAATTCTCCCTGAAGCCTTTTCTTCTCCAGGCTGAATAGTCCCAGCTCTCCCAGCCTGTCTCCATAGAAGAGGTGCTCCAGCCCTCTGATCAACTTAGTGGCCTCCTCTGGACTCATTTCAACAGGTCAAGGTCTCTCCTGTGTTGGGGGTCCCAGAGCTGGATGCTCCAGGTGGGACCTCACAAGAGCAGAGATCTTGTCCTCTTTCCTCACTGAAGTGGCACAGCCAAAACGTAAGATGTGGCTGTCCAGGACATCAGGGACTCCAGATACCACCAGCTCCATGAGGAACTACACATCCAAGGTCTACCCAAGGTTCATGGTCTCCTCAAGGGTGCAAACTGGGCAAGGAGAAGATACTTGCTCCATATGAGTCAAAAATCCTCTCTGCCCCATATTTCCCAGTTCATTTCAAAACTAAATGCCATGGTCTTTGTAGACTCTTCCAGATTTTGGCTCTGTGGGATGCAGAATATTCTGTTGACACTTTTCTTACATATTTTCAGTCAATAATGCAGGTTACCTGAAAGGCACAAATGCTGAGTAAAGGTATCTGAGGGCCAATTATTTACAACTGCAGCTAAAGCACTTAGAAAAGAAAGGTTGATTGTTGGCACCTCCTTCCTGCAAGCTGACCCTCCAAAACACCCTCACATGGTTTTATTCTCCATTCTGTACATGAGAGACCTTCTATTTTAAAAATATCCATTATATCCAAAATTATTAATCTCATTCTTCAAGGATTTTTTGTCTTTATATTTAATTTATTTCTATCTGTCCTTTGTTTCTACTTGGCAATTTGTTACTACCTTCACCCTTAATATTTTAAATTATTCTCCCCTTTTTTTTTCAATGCTATTACACATCAAGTATTTCTACACAGTCATCATGGCTCAACTAATCACTGCTGCACTTTCTGAGCCTGCAATTGGTAAATTCCTGTAATCTCTCTTCATAAATTATACTTAATACTTCTTCCTCATTTATTCCCTTCTGGATCACCTCCAAATTTCTAATAGAAAAAGCAGGACAAAATGCCCTCATTTCTCACACACCTTCCTATCACATAAAAGGTGCCAACGTCTAAGGCAGACACTAAAGGCCAGATGACAGTTCACTTTATTGTCCAAGTATCTGTACTTACTATCCAGTTGAAAATTTCCAGTTTCTGGTTAAAACTACCCAGCAGGTCCAGCGGCACAGCTTCCCTAGTTGGCTCCTTCACCAGTTGGGAAGAACAAGCAGCCCACTCTCTGATCAAAAGATATCATTAAAACAATTAATGATTCATTTTACTTCATCCCTTTTGCTTATGTGTCATTGGCAGAGGGGGAAGATGCTCTAACAGAACAAAGTCTGGGTCATTTTAATCTCTAAAGGAAAGAAGTGTTATTTATAGTGCACAGTTGGTGAATGCTGTTGATGTCTGCTACACCTACTTTTTCTGCTCAGTAATTTGCTCCTTCAGAGCCAATGGAGAACCAAGAACGGGCTTGAGGAGTTTAGATTAAGGTTTTCAAACTGTCTGGGATTCATAAACACTAACTTTAGAGTTTTAGAGAAATAGGAGAGACAACTGTAAACTGAAAATTCATAGGGAATATGATGGGAAAAATAATCAAATGCATGATTTGCTGTTGTACAAAAAAGAGCAGGAGAATAAGCAGAACAAATTATGCATTTGTCAAAAGTGAGGGACTGGCACAGGTTGCCCAGAGAAGCAATTCCTGGAAGTGTCCAAGGCCAGCTTGGATGGAACTCTGAGCAACCTGGGCTAGTGGAAGGTGTCCCTGCCCATGGCAGGGGGGGTTGGAATGAGATGGTCCTTGAAGATTCCTTCCAATCCAAACCATTCCATGATTTTATGATTCCCCAAGTTCTTGTGTTTTTCCTGGATCCAGGATTAACCAATGTTTTTCAGTAATGGTTCAGGTGATGGAACAGAAAGGACAATTAATAAATATGAAGTTGCAGTGAAGCTCAGAAATATCTTGAACCTGTAAGAACATAAAATTAGAATTCAAAGTGATCTTGTTAATTGGAGGAATACAATAAGAAAAAACAGCTAAAGTCAAACAAGGCAAATACAAAGTTCTACAGTCAGACGGAAAGAATAGGAGGCAACTTCCTGGGCAGAAATCCTCAAAAAGCA
The DNA here is from genome assembly GCF_036250125.1 of Pseudopipra pipra. Taxonomy (NCBI): domain Eukaryota; kingdom Metazoa; phylum Chordata; class Aves; order Passeriformes; family Pipridae; genus Pseudopipra; species Pseudopipra pipra. The sequence continues at coordinate 2,862,349 of NC_087549.1, read as the reverse complement.
AACAAACAAACAAGCAAAAGCATTGAGGGATGCTGGGGACACTTGTGAGATGAATTACTGTGCCTAATTTTGAGCAATAATTCCCAGATGGACCACCTGGAGACAGTTCAGAGAAAAGCCATGAGAATGATCAAAGGTGTCAGAAAAAAAAGCTGATAAGAAAATCAGAATGTAGTGTGTTTGTCAATGAAGAAAAGGTGTGATTGGGGGTAACGACACACATGATAATGCCTTTCTAATAAGTGGAACTGTTGCAAATAGGAAGGGAATAACCTGTTCTCCATATTCACCACCCATCTGACAGAAATTCAGGGACTGAAACTGCAACAGAAGACACTCATATCAGAAGTTAATGATTTGGGTTGTTGATCCTGTCTTAGAGCTGAGAGAGAGAAGGATTTGGTGATGTTTAAAGATTGCTCTTAACTCTACTTGTCTAATATTCAATGCAATCAATGCAGCACCTTGAAATCAGAGAGAGACAGACTATTTCAGCCACAAACTTCCCATCAATTGCAGTCACTAAACTGATTAAATCATGCACCTCTTCCTCAGCCTTCACGTGTTAAGACAAACTCAGCAAACCCTGCTCTGCTAAACACCCCTGCCCACAAAAATGAAGGGTAAAACTCAATAAGCTTTAACCAAAGTATCAATAGCAACAAAGACACTTTCTGTCATTAAATGGTAACAGATAACAAGCAGAGAGCAGCATCTCCCCTTCAGCAGCATCTGCAGCAGGGAATCCTGACAGCAGTGTGCAACAGCCAAGCAAAGCCAGGCCCTGTCCCAAAGGCTGCATTTAGAAACCATCGAGCACATCCACAGTGGCAGAGCAGATACTCCTGTGCTTATAAACCCACCAGCCACCCAGCAGAGATGTGTTCTCCTGCCTTGGCTCCCACCTGCATCGTCCTCTCCCCAAGGAAATGCTAATTTAGAGGAATTTGGATTCATCTCTCCAGTTTATCACAAGGTTCTAAGCATTTATATTCAATCACGCTCAGCTTGTGCTCCCCGAGTTCAGATCAGCTTTCAATGGACTGTTTTAATTTTGGTTCAATTTGCAAATGAGGCAGGTGAGAGTCTAGACTCGAATGGGGGGTGGCTCAGCTAATTCCCAGCAACACACAGGTGTCTCTGGATCAAGGAGGGAAGCACTGGGAAAGCTGGATGGAGTTAAGGGTGTGGGATGAGAAGTGGAGGAACTGGGTGTTTTCAGACTGTATGTACCTTTGGAAGGTTAGTGCTAAGGTTGCAGCTAATTTATTTCTTTTTCTATTCAAGGCAGATTGGTGAAATAAATAACTTTCCATCACAGAGGATTTTAGGTACTATAGGTATCAAACCTCATATTATGGTATGTCATAGAGTATGACACAGAATCATAGAATCATTAAGGCTGGAAAATACCTCCAAGATCATCAAGTCCAACCTTTTGATCAAACACCACGATTTCCACTAAGCCCTATCATGAAGTGCCACATCTACTCATATTTTGAACACTTCCAGGGATGGTGACTCTACCACTTCCCTGGGAGCCTGTTCCAGTTGGTGACCACTCTTTCACTGAAGAATTTTTTTCCTAATATCCAACCTGAACCTCCCCTGGTGCAACTTGAGGCAACATATATTTAACTTTTTACTAATACTAAGTAATATCAATATAGTCATATCAGGCCTTGGTGAACAACGTTGAGAAGCCACTGAAGTAGTTCCAACACTTCAAACTGTTTTTGTGACAAGAAGATCTCACTGTCTGATGGCTCTTTGGCATAAACTGATGGATTGACCTCTCTGACCACCCTCACCAACCACTGCTCACCTCCTGGAGCAGGACTGGTGGGGTATTACTGCCACTCATCCACAACTGCAGCATTTCTTTAGTTGATAATATGAGGAGGCAATTCAGAACAGAAAGAGAATAAACTTTTAGTTTCCATAAGCAACCCCCCAAAACATAAATTGCACTTGTTTGCTTTGGTTGGACAGACTGCTCAAGGAAGTGGTGGAGTCACCATCCCTGGAAGTGTTCAAAAAACATGTGGATATGGCACCTGAGGACATGGTTTAGTGGTGAACATGGTGATGGCACTTGGTCGATGGTTGGATTTTATGATCTTTAGGGGTCTTTTTCGACCTTAACAATTTTATGATTCTGTGATCTCATCCTCCCCAGGTGCCAGAGGCCATGAAAGAGCTCAGAAATCTTTTATTCGTGGGTGCACATCCCCCATGGCCTATACAGTCCTTTATGTCCTCACCAGAGCCTAAAGAATCCTTTAGATTTAGGCTCCCTTCATGAACAGCTGCTGTCCAGTCACTCCCAGCTCAGCAGAAGACAAAAATAATGTCCTTTTGCCCATTTTGCCTGTGAAATCCCCCAAGCTGTGCCTGGAAGTGGCTCCTGCCTCTGCAAAGTGGAACCAGCCCTTGGAACCATCAGGAACCAGCCCCCTCCCTCCTCAGCATCATCACACGGCCACATTTCGATTTATTGCTCTCTCCAAATGGTTTATTACAGGAGAGTCCTTCCTTCTGCCCTGTTTCCCACCCTTCCATGTGCACTGAACCCTCACATCTGTCTGAAGCCTCTCTGGGTTTAGTTTAGTATCTTTTCATTGTTTTGTTGTTTTTGGTTTTGTTTGTTTGTTTGTTTGGTTGGTTTTTTAACAGGAAATAGACTGCCATAAATTTTGCCCTTTCAAGTGTTTAGTGACAGAGTGGAGTTGCCCTCAGCCACATCTGTTTATCCTGGTAAGCACATTTATAAAGTGATTTCCCATCCTCGTTATTCCGTCAATGGCATTTCACACTGCAGCTACTTTAATGCAGCATTTTATCACTTGTCCTGAGGGCTGCTGACAGCTGCCAATTTCAAGGCTTCTTTCCAGTCTTAATTCTCTTCTTTTCCTTTTCTTCACCCCCACCATCATCTCCTCCTTTATCTCCAGAAGAAAGGGGAGTTAGATGAGTGCAACCAAGAAGGGTTTCCTCTCCCCTTTAACACAGAGACATTATAATCCCATCATGTGAAGGCGCATTAGCAAGGAAGAGTTAAACTTCAGGGAAATGTAGCTGCATTTCAGTTGGCTATTAGACTTTTCATTTTTTTCCTGACAAATTCTCCATTAATGCTGCTGGGTTTAAATTTCCCTGCTCCCTTGCTGTGCAGAAATTGGATTGTTCATCTCCCAGGGAAGGTACTTTGCATTCTTGCTTGCTGTGATCTTCCCGCCACCCAGAATTACCTAAATCAATGCAAAATAGGCTACAATCCACCTCAAATAACAGGAGAACAGAATTTTTACCCAAGGAATGCATATTAGACCACCTTGAGAAAGTTCTCTTTTTGCCCCAACACTTGTATTTCATAAAACCATAAGATCATTTAGGATGGAAAAGACCTCTAAGAGCATCGAGTCCAACCATTAACCCAGCACTGCCAAGCCCAGCACTAAACCATGTCCCCAGATGCCACATCTCCACATCTTTTAAATCCCCCCAGGGATGGTGACTCAACAACTGCCCTGGACAGTCTGTTCCAGTGCTTGACAACCCTATCTGTGAAGGATTTTTTCCGAATATCCAATCTAAACCTCCCCTGGCACAGCTTGAGGCCATTTCTTCTTGTCATCTTCTTACCTGGGAGAAAATGGACCCCACATTGGTCCATCAATGACTATCAAAGGAAATTCCTTACTGCTGTCTCAGACTGAGTTTACTTATTCCTTAATGGTAATTCCAGTCTGTTCAATGTCCCAGCAAAGACTCTTTTAAGTAGCAGAGCAGCTTCATCACCAGGAGCTTTTGTGAGACTTAAAGATTATTAAAACTCAGTCCACTGGGGAGGTGGGACCAGAACATGCATATGAAGTTTCCCACCTTGACATTCTACCTGGAAAAGTTATACAGGTCTGTCCTGTGCATCTCCCAGACTTTGGATACACATCCATTCTTCAAGTGGGTGAGAGGACACATTGATCTTTTATTTGCTGAAGTGAACCCTGCAAATCCTTTAAGCTGTAAGTCTTTTAGAAGTCAAAGTCACAGTAGGAAAATTGTAGAATCACAAAATATCCTGAATTGGAAGGGACTCACAAGGATCATCAAAGTCCAACTCCTGGCCCTGCACAGGACACCCCAAGAATCCCATCATGTGCCTGAGGGCATTGTCCAAATGCTCCTTGAGCTCTGTCAGACTCAGTGCTGTGACCACTGCCCTGGAGAGCCTGTTCAGTGCCCAATCATCCTCTGGTGGAAGAACCTTTTCCTAATATCCAACCTAAACCTCCCCTGACACAACTTCAGGCCATTCCCTGGGGTCCTGTCCCTGGTCCCCACAGAGCAGAGCTCAGTGCCTGCCCCTCCTCTGCCCCTCCTGAGGAACTTGTAACTGCAGTGAGGTCTCCCTTCAGTCTCCTCTTCTCCAGGCTGAACAAGCCAAGTGATCTCAGCTGTTCCTTGTATGGCTTCCCCTCAAGACCCTTCACTAAAAAATAATGTTTTGCCAGCACCAGAAATTCTGGCCTGATTTGAGATACTGTCACTGGTTTGCAAGGTCACATCAAAGGACGTGTTGCATCATTCTCCAACAAAGACTAAGAATTTCATCCTGACTTGGGCCAACCATTCTGCTCCCCACATTTTCATTTAGTTTCCCCAAACTGTAAAAATAACTTTCTTCTTCTGATCTGCGATTATCACGAGATTCAATTATTGTGGGCTTGGGTTTTGTTTTTCCAATATAATTGATTTTTCCCCCTATTTTGTTGCTGGAATGCACAGTCATGTTGGTGAAAGGGCAGCGTGCCAGAACACTACTTAGATAAGACTGGCATGGTTAAATGGAAGGCTTTTCATTTGTTCAATTAAAAGTGTGCATCAAAATCAGGACATTGTTTTTCTTTATTTTTAGTATCCAGACTGATGAGTTATAAATGCATTTACTCATAGATAACCATAGATCATCAGTCTATGGTTATCAAGAGAATAGAATCATAGAATCATAGAATCATAGAATGGTTTGGGTTGGAAGTGACCCTAAAAACCATCTGGCTATGCCACAATTTTAAGAGTAAGCAGAAAACAGAAAGGTAAAGATTGGTCTCTAAAAAAACAAATATTTGTTATTCCCTTGAATACTTCCAGGAATTCCCCATCCTTGGAAGTGTTCAAGGTCAGGTTGGATGGGGCTCTGAGTAACCTGGTCTAGCAGGTGGCATTCCTGCCAAGGGCAGGGGGGTTAGGATTAGATGACCTTTAAGGTCTTTTCCAACCCAAACCTTTTTATTGACTCTATGATTTTATGATTTTTATGATTCTACAGAAGAAAGTTCAAATTACAAAAGCTTCAGGTGACAAAAGTCTTCTCAACTTAGACACAAAGAAAGAAAGTGCTCCAAGAGCTGGGGATGACAGAAGCAGGGATGGAGCACTGCCACTCTAAGAAAAAGGAAAAAAAAAACCAAAACACACAAAACCAGTATTTTAACCAAACAGTCTGGTGAAGAAGCAAAGCAGAGCTATCAGTGATTATGGACTTATGTTTGAGCTTTTGAGATAAATAAGAGTAGTTATACAGTAAATTAAGAGAAAGAAGTTGATCATGGGTCAGCTCATAATAGAACAAATTTTTAAAATCAGATTGGATGAACTATTTTCTGGTAAGTGTGTTTTCATAGAATATTATGAGGCCTTAAAGTCAGACGGGAACACCTGGAAACCTATAGGTGAGAAGAAGTCCTTATGACCTGCATTATCCCCCAGCTGACTTGCTCATGGGAACATCTAAACTCTGTTTAAACTCTGTTTAAGAACAGCTCCAGTTGCAGATTGCCAGTTACAAATAACTGAGCTTTACAAAAAGTCCTGGTTGTTTGAATGATGAATAGAGTAATAAAACCTTACACATCATGGTAAAATGGCTAAAACAGAACAAAAGAACAAAGCACATGCAAGGATGTGATAGCCCTGGTCCTTGTAAGGAAAATCACAGCTCACTTAGCCCTGGCAATTCTTTAAACAAGTCAATAACTCAGTGGAAATGAAAAAGAAACTGCAAACCAGTTGCTTTAATTCTTTTTCACATTATAAAGGTCTGTGATGTTGTCACTCCTCAGGTGACTACAGAAGGTAACTACCATGGAGTGAGGTACAAAGCAATGTCAAATGCAAAAGCAGGTCAGGAGAAAGAGGAAAGAAAGGAAAAAAAAAAACAACCCAAAACTAAAAGTAGGTCAGTTTTCCTCATGACAAAAGGTTAACAGCCAGCTTCCTCCAGGCATTTTGCCGGATGCCACGTTTTTTAATGTATTTATAAGTGATCCAGGAAGGCAAATCAGTGGTGGAGAGAGGGGGAAAAAAACCAGAAATCCTAAAAAACAAGCCACAAAAAAAATCTCAATCTGTCATCATGATAATCCTGCAAATGCCATGTTAACATGAAAGGCCTTTTCAGGTGCAGAAAACTGTAACCTTTGGTCACTCCCTTGGGGCAGAAATCTGATACAGAACGATCAACAAACCCAGGAGCACTTGTGCTGTCTCATCTGGAGGTACATGGGTGGAGTAGGCACAGCTACCCAAGGACACACAGGTCACAGGTTACCCTGAGCCAGAATCAAGGCAGGCCTTGAGACTGGAGGATGGAAAAACCTGCCAGGAAAAAGCGGAACATGGAGCTGAGTCAGAACTGGCTGTCCAGTGAGAACAGGGTGGCTCCAGACTCTGAGGAGGACATGGATAATCATAACCAGGCCTTAAAATACCCCAAAATGTGGCCAGGTTCAAGAAGACAGAACATAGGCAGCTCAGCATGGACTGTGGGATACACCAACTGGATGGTAAAGGCAGGTTGTACCCAGAGTGCAATGCCCAGGGCAGTGAGGGGACAGTTGTCTGGAATGGATGGAATAATGAATAACACAGACTTGGTACATGGAAGATATAGAAGCCAAGCCCTGGGACCAAGGCACAGGACAAAACCAGACTGTATTTCTGTAGCCAAGACAAGAAAAGGCTGTTACAAACATCAGAAAGTCCTCAGCACTTTCAATAATACGACAATGAATGATGTTCAACACTCATGAATGCAAGTGAAAGAGGAGGAAATTAAAATGGCTCCTGCATTTGGCACATGAGTTCAGCAGAGAGACTCCAGCAGCCCAAGAAAAACCTCTCCTAATGCACTGATGCCTTCCAAAACAGCAAACAAGAGATCAGGGAGCACAGTGAACTGGCAATAAATAACACAAGGTTGCCAGTCTGGCACCACTCACCAGCTCCAGCCTCACTTAGAAGGGAAGGACTAATTTATATCTCTGTGCTAATGCAACATGGACAGTTAGTGCCAGCACCTTTGTCACAGACAGGGACAATGTGGTGGAGGCAGGTGGCATTTCAGTGGCTCTCCTGACCCCAGATCTCAGAGGACAAGGTCCAGCCTCACCTTCTTTGAAGGTCACCAAGCATCAGAGAGCCTGAAGAACAAAGCCATCGGCTCAGCCACCCAGCTGACTCAACCCACCTACGGAGAAAATCCACCTGGGAAACAAAGCACTGGTTTCCCACAGCTCTTCCAAAGCTATTGTGGCAGTCTTTTTGATGGCACACAACAATAGATGCTCTAACTCCACAGGCATTCGGGGAAAAACAATAGCAAGAGGTATTTATATAATAGTCTTTAACCCAAACCTCACCACTCCCACACAGAGGGCTGGAAAATTAAACACCAGCTTCAGGGGGAGAAAAGAAAAGAAAGCTCAGGCTGAGGTAGATTTGAAGCCAAGACTGTTCACCATGGTGTAATAACTACACACATCCTGTGGGGATGCAGAGCTGCCCTGGGAACATTAGAGCTGTAAAAACGCATGATATGTCACTGTCCCCAACTAGGAGGTGATGGTGCTACTGTGATACTAAAGATATTCACCTGCTCACTCAGCCTGGCCCACACCTCCTCTGTGTTGCACAGCTTCCAGCCCTTAAATCCTTCTGAGCTGTCCTCTGCCCACAGCAAAGATTGTGATCCCATGAGACCATCCCAATCCCAGCAACACACAGAAAAACGTTCCATCTGACTGCTTCCCACCTCCCAGCAAAGGTCCAGGGTAAAGTACCCGTGTCACAAACACAGAACGGGGACAACAAGGATGGACCACTGCACCTTGAGATATAAGGGATAACAGAGTACCTGGAGGGAGGGACAAGGACAGGAAAAAGTTGAAAGATGATCAAGTGTGGCAGGATCTGTTTGAGTGTGGCTGTAAAATACCTTGTGCTGCTGCAAAAACACCCAGGGGAGAGGAGGGCTGTGCATGACAGAAATGCTGTTCATGCCTTTCTTTGGAGGAGTTTGAAAGTCATTCAAGATGAGACACCAGTTCATTTACAGCATTGAAGGCAGTGGATCTATACCAATTTCCAATAGCTGGGGATCTACCCTAAAAACAAATTAACTCACTGAAGTCTTGAGGTGTATTTGGGGAAGACTACCTATATTTAAAATCCACTGTTTTATGAGAGACTCTCCTTGGGTCTCTCTTATGAGGTGACTCATGAGAAGTAATAATCTTCCTACTGCTGTCCAAATAAAAGGAAGGAAGTTCCTCTAAATCTTAACAGGCAAGCTGTAAAAAGTTGTGACATTCAGCAGCACCTGGAGTTGAATGTGAAGACACAAAAGACACAGAGTCCTTAATCCTCAGACAGGGAGACAGGTGACTGGTAGATGAATTCACAGCCAGTTCCCTGTTTGCATTTAAAGCTCTTTATTCCCTGGCTCAGCAATTCCGCTGCTGCATTTATTTTTAATGCTTTATTTTTGCAATTTGACTTTCTAATGGCAACACCTGAAGTCACCTTCCTTAACCCTTCCCAGTGATATAAATTGGAAAGAATACCAGGGGAAAGGACCCAGGGAACACGGCTTATCCCTGTCAGACTTCAGCAGGAGGTGACTCCCTCTTCAGCAACCAGCACCAAGGTGCAAAGGTGCAGGATTTCCTTTAATTTCCTCCAGATACACTCAGGGTGAAAGGACCTAATCCCAAAAGTCCTTGCATCCCAATGCTGAGACTCATATTTTTAAACATGAGCTGAAATCAGAGAGGCAGAGAAGTCATGGAGTTTGCTCCTAATTTTTTCCGCCTTTAGATTTTTCAGACGTACTTAACAAGGAGAAAGAGAAGGGAGAGAAATGCCTTGTAGAGAAATGCTCTAGAAAGTTCATCTTTGAGGGCTGTTTTAGAGGATAATGCCAAATACAGGGGCTGATGCTCACAGAGTGACTTCTGGGCCCTGGCTGCTGGCAGCACCTGCTAATCTGATCCGTTTGAAGGGCTGAAATTTGCAGCAATGTGTTTATAGGGACTGTCAAAATGAGACTAAATATGACATTCTGCTGAATCACTGTAGATCCAGACATCCTTCACTTTGCCTCTTTACTAGTCTCCCACCCCCCTTTCAATATCACTCCCCACTGCCCCCACCCCATGCTAAAAATACCAAAACCAAGGAGACACTTCTGCTCTCATCCGAATTTTGCTGAGAAAGACACAAATCCCCGAAAACCTCAGGGAGGGAGACTCTCCAGGAGTAGTTGCTGTGTATGTTTTAGGCAATGGGGAGAGCACATGGGTTACTTGGTGCAAAACCCCTTCTGCTGCAATGATCAGGTACAGCCAATTTCTTGGCTGAGTCTGAACCATCAAATTAATTTAATCCATGATAAATTGAAGTCTTCTGAAGGCACTTTGCTCCACCAGAAAGCTGGTTGGCACAGATGACAGAGAAGCTGAAAAAACTCTGTTCTGAAGGGAGAAGAAAGCCCAGTATGTAGACCAGACCCACTTAGGGCAGTCTGCTGCCTCCCTGGGGTCTGGGTTAAAGATGTGAAGGGAAAACTTGCTACTCTTGTACAACCCTCAGATTATTATCCATTATTTTTTTTTTTTTTTTCTGATAGGGAGCAATGAAGTCTCAATAAAAAGTCTGAGGACCATCGAAAGACTTCAAGGGCTTGGGATGCCTGATTAAGGGATAAGGAGCACAGACAGTGTTCTCCTTTACCTTCCAGGAGGTTGCAGTGAGGTGGGGCTTGGTCTCCCAGGTAACAACAGGACAAGAGGAAATGGCCTCAAGTTGCACCAGGGGTGGTTTAAGTTGGATATTAGGAAATGTTTCTTCCCCTAAAGGGTTATCAAGCCCTGGCACAGGCTGCCCAGGGAGTCATCATCCCTGGAGGGATTTAAAAGATGTGTAGATTTGGTACCTGGGGACAGGGTTTAGTGGTGGGTTTGGCAGTGTTAGGTGAATGGTTCCACCTGATAATCTTAAAGGTCTTTTCCAACCTAAACTATTCTATAATTCTGTCATTCCTCACACTCCCTGAATTTACGGTCAATTCCTAAAACCACTCAGGAAAAGAAACAGTAACTGCTTCCCTTAAACACTGGTCTTGCACATTATGTTGAGTTTTTCCTTACATGAGGAAATCTCAGCCTTCTTAAAGAGACTTCAAGATCTCTCAGCACTAAATGAAATTTAAAGTTGTTCCCGCTCATCATTGACAAATATCTGGGCTCTCATCATTCCCAGGAGAGAAAAGGGTCTGCCAAGAAGCTTGAGAGGAGCAAAATGCCCTTGTATGTACAAGGGCTTTGAGCACAGATTCCTTCTGCAGACATAAAACCATCATTCATAAAATCAGCATATGCCAGTGGAAGTCTCCAGCACTGAGCTCGGAGCACTGTACCTGAATCCCTCGGGGACATTTGTCTCAGTCCAACAGCACCCAGGAGGCCACTCATCTTTTAATACCTCAACAGCACATTTTCTGACACAACTGACATCCACCTGTAAGTTCTCCCCCAGGTGTGTTTTGTGCTCACAGGTACAGAGCAGCTCTTCCCCACCCCCACCCTTCCTCCTAGAGCTTCATCTTCATATCTGGAGATTTTTTCAGAGGGCAAGAAGTTATCTGTCTCTCTGACAGAGCAATCTGCTCTGTGCTTTCAGAGACACAGGCTGCTATTTAGCATCTCTTGATAAAGTTGTGATATCACGGGCGAAACTTCAGATCACAGCAAGCTCCCCCTGTAGGGAAGATCTGCCTTCAGTTACAAATGAGGATCAGGATTTTCCTGGAGCTTCATCCAAGCTGAATAGATGACAGTGTGTTTTTTTTGAACAGGAGCGTGTTCCACCTGCCTAGAAATTCAAATAAGGGGAGACAAATGACAAGCTAAATAAGCCAAATCTTGTATTTGGATCTCTCATCGCAGCACAGTCTGAAGAGAATTCGGTGCGGAAGTACAGAACAAGCAGCATTTTAAACCTGGCACCAATCCTGACTCTTTCCCAGGTCTTAGGCAAGGAATTTACATTTCTATGGAGCTCCACTGGCAAAGAAACAATCCATAATGGCTCAGCTTCTCCAGCTGTGAAATGGGAATAGGAGCACGGTAAGAAATCTGTTGCAGCTTTTATCCGGCCTGTGAGAACTGACAAGGAAAGACGGGACTTGGGAACTGTTGTGCCAAAAACCACCAGCACCAAAGGGAGAGTTAAAAATAAGCAGATATTTATTGCTGTAGCAGCATTGCCTGGTACTGAGAATCAGAGAATCATGGAATGGTTTGGATTGTAAAACACCTTAAAGCTCATCTCGGTCCAATCCCCCACCATGGGCAGGGACACCTTCCACTAGCCCAGGTTGCTCCAAATCCCATCCAACCCGGCCTTGAACACTTCCAGGGATGGGACAGCCACAGCTTCTCTGGGCAACCTGTGCCAGGGCCTCCCCACCCTCACAGGGAAGAATTTCTTCCTAACATCTAATCTAAACCTGCCCTCTTTCAGTTTAAAGCAATGGAACAGTTTAAAACGTGGAAAGAAGGAAGTCTCAGACACACACAAGAATGATTATGGTGATCCAGAAAAGTCCTTTTAGTGCTTGACAGCTCAGTAGAAGAAGAGTAAAATTACAAAACTGTCTGGATAGAGAGTTTGATTTTTGACCTAAAATCCTTCCATCACTCATCTTTCAACAGCAATACCTGAGCCTTACATTAGAACAGAATTCAACTTTGTTCTTTATATCAACAGAAGTCCACATATTCAAAAAATGTGGGTCTTGATGGCCACAGGAGCAAAGGTGCTCCCACGAGATCTGCATTCCACTTGCTCCTGGACAAGACAGATCTGAACTCTTCTGAAAATGTGACTCTGGTGGTGAGTGCTTCAACTCTCTGCATCAAAACCATTGAATCATAGAATGGCCTGGGTTGGAAGGGAATTTAAAGATCATCTTGTTCCAAATCCCTGCTGTAGCAGGGACATCCTTCTCTAGTCCAGATTGCTCAGAGCTCCATCCAACCCAGCCTTCAACACTTTAAGGGATGGGGCATCCACAACTTCTCTGGGCAACCCCATTGGTGGGATACAGACTCACAGGGCACAGGGTCACCTCAGAGGGCTTCTCCTCCAGGGAGGTGCAGACACAGACACGGATACCATCCTGCACACCAGCCTCTACCTCATGGAGAAAAGGATGCTGACATCCTAAAATCCTAAATATTCTCCAAATAAGACACAAATGTGGTGTGAATGGGGCAGCAAAGCAGAAACCCCTACCTGCAGGGGCAATAGATGAAAGAGGAAGGAGAATGGGAATGACCTGGGAGCTCACACAGGCAGGGAAATAGAGATGTCTTGGCTCTAGACTGAAGCAAGATTAACACATGAACTTGTGGTAGCCCTCAGTGGTGCAGCCATAGGAGATGGAGAGATAATGGGATCACAGGATAATTCAGGTTCGAAGGAGCCACAGGAGAGCTCTAGCCCAGCCTCTCACTCACAGCAGGACTAACTGTGAGGTCGGATCAGGTTGCTCAGGGCTCTGGATAAAAATTTGCATGGAATAAAAGACATTAAAATATTAACTTTAAAATTTGAGTTCCTCCACAGCCCCTCTTAACAGTCTTTCTGCCTCAAGTGAGCTGTCTGGTGGCCTCAGTACCAAGTACCTTCAATGCAGACAAGGAAATGACAACCAGAGGAGACACATGGGTGAACAGGGTGTTGGGGAAAGACACTTCTGAAACATCCTCTTTCATAAAGGAGCAATTGAAAGTACTAAAGAATGCCTGAACAAAATGAGCCTGCAAGTGTAGAGGGCATAAACTTATACTGTATTTGGCATCAGCCTCTAAAATTTGACATTCATTGTTCATACTGTTAAGAATGTGATTTTCAGTCTAATTTCCATGAGGATGTGAGAGACTATTCCTGTCAGGGATAATTTATAAAGGACCAGGCACCTTTTGGTAAATAGGAGGGAATGTGAACTGGTCTTGCTGTGAAATGTGGATTTCAATCTCCTTCTCAGTGATCTCTTCCCCTTTTTTCCTCTGTAGGGTCTTTTCAATACACTTGGTTCACTTGCCTCTCTCTCCTGAGCTGCTCAGGGATGGATGGCAGGCTCCCTCTCCAACCAGCAGGGTCTGGAGATGCTCCAGGGCTTTGCCAACAGGATCTTTTATCTATTCATGACTCACTTATTGTTATTTCCCCAACTGGATTGGGCAAAACGTTGATTTCCCTGTCCAAAAGAATTATGAAAGAAAGCACAGCATCCAATCCAGGAAGGCAAAAGGAGTCAAATCTGCAGGAACAGCTCTTTTGAGCACTGCTGGGAGATCTCAGCTGGTTGATGGGCTATTGATCTCCACTGATATTAATTAGCATCAGAGAACCAGAGAGTGAACTGCTCTAACCTAAGTAATAGGTGAGAGTTGCAATTCCCCTTTGGGGCAGCAAATCACAGACACAAGAATAGCTGTATTGATGAGGCATATGATGTTTGTGCTGTCTGTGCTAACAGAAACAGGAGCAAGATATTGCCTTTATTGAGACAGTCATCATCTGGCAAGAAAAAAACATAGGCAAAAGTGCAGTAAATACAGGAGGAAAGTAACACATTCTTTTAACAAAAGAAATATTAACACTTAAGCAAAAGGATTTGCAGAAGCTAAACAGTATTTCACCCCAAGCACCAGAGATCTCTCTGTTTCCAGCTCTCCACCTTATCAATGTACATTGACAGACCATAGAGGAGACTTTAACTCAGCTCAGTTTCTGTAGATACAAATATGCAGACGTGTCTCCCTAAAACTCAGATTATTAGCAAATTATGTGTGTCTCAGCACTATTTTCTCCATCTGTAGAGGAAATACTTCACTTTTAGTAGGTTCTAAAGTCCATCCTTATTCAATAAAGCTGCTAAGACAAACATAAGGGATTTGCTGAATCCAGGCTTTCATTACTACCTTCTTCAAGCAAGGAATAGTGCATGAAGAAAAGGGTTTAGGGCGAGACACTCTGACACTAACAGTCTTTGGGTAAGGCACTGGGAACGTAAGTGAGAAAAGGAAAATTATCTCTAGCATACAGTGGAAACCTCTCCAATTTAGTTAAAAACACTTCACTACCCACAGTATCATCACAAGGTTACACCTGAGACAGAAGAAATTCCCAGGGCTAAAAAGATTTGTTATATATTCCTGAAACCTCTTTGTCTTACAAAGTGATATCTGAGGTTGAACACATATCCCTGATGAAATACTGATTGCAAAAATACACAAGCTCGAATAATTTCCATCAGGAGAGGAAGAAATAGAGTTTTAACCAGCCAGTAGGAAAAAGTTTGGACTTCTGCAAGCAGCTGTAGCAAAAATGATGTGTGAGAAGAAGGGAGATCATGAGAGAAATTTCACATTGTATGACCCAGTGGTATTTCATCTCTGGCCTCTCTGTTTGGCTGTATTGGGGTTATGGGACAGATGGATATGTATTGATATATTTATAACATTTAATAAACAGTGGGAATGGAAAGAGAAGGAAATGCAGCAAGAGCTCTCTGTGGGTGCATGGGATTTTTGTGTTTGCTCTTTTAGTGACAGAACCCGAGGGGATGGCCTGAAGTTGTGTCAGGAGAGGTTTAGGTTGGATATTAGGAAAAGGTTCTTCTCCCAGAGGATGGTTGGGTCCTGGAACAGGGTCTCCATGAAAGTGGTCACAGCACCAAACCTGCCAGAGTTCAAGGATCATTCGGACAACACTCTCAGGCACATGGTGTGATTTTGGGGTTGTCCTGTGGAGGGCCAGGAGTTGGACTCGATGGTTCTTGCGGGTCCCTTCCAACTCAGATATTCTACTATTCTCACCAAGCCTCTGAAACTGCAATTACCAAAACTTTTCAGTGCTGGCTGGAACAACACCGGCAGCTTGAAAGCAACATGTTAAAGATGTGGAGACTGACTGTGAGTGGCTTTGACATGAAGGCAAGAAATCGTGGTTTTTAGCAATGCACAAGTGTTGGAGGCCACAAGGGGATGGAGAGGCAGGCACAGCCAAATCAATATGCAATGGAAAGGGCCCCTGCCTGAGTCTGCTGGGACAGGCTGCATTTTGTTCTCAAGAATTACCAAGGCTTCTCTGCATTTTCAAAGAGCCCAGCTGTTATTTTCACACATACCTTATTTTGCCCTCAGGCTTGCACAGTTTCCCCACAAAATTCACCCTTAATTCACCTTGCTCCTCCTCTTCTCTAAATGTCAGTGACTACTAAAGGAGATTTTTGTGATCAAATCATAAATCAATAGGGCTGCAGCTGTACAAGGACATGGGAGATGCCTGTTCTCAGCCACTGAAACTGCAGGTATGCACTTCATTCCATCCACATCATTAAGTCTCCTCACCTTCTGAACTGGGTGGCTGCATCAAAACTGCTTTTAGAAAACATGTGAACTCTCAAACTCTGCCAATAACTGGGCAAGAACTGGCAAATCTGGGTCAAAAGTATGCCAGGATATGCTTTAACAATTTAGAAGTATATAGAGCCAGTTCCTGTGTCCTTGGTATATTTAATTTCCTAGTGGAGAAATAATCTAGAAATTTTCCATCAGCACTTGTAAACCTTGAATTGGATCCATGGGTTTTTTTTACACATTTCTTCTGTTCAGCTGTGGTACAACAAAATCCTATATATGGTCTGCTGCTGGAGGAGCAAGGAAATAACAAATGGGAAATAACTGAGAAGAGAGCACTGAAGTGACTGAAAAGCAAGAGAGAGTGACTTGTGAAGAGGAGGATAACTGTGAGCATCTGAGGAGTTTAAAAGCCAAAGGGGAAGAAGAATTATTTGCAGGGTCCAGTAGAGTTTCACTGGGTGTAAAAAGCTGAGAATGAGAAAGGGATCTTTAGCAGGAGCAGAGGGAAGCATTTCATCAACACCGCAGCCTGCTGGACCGTGAAATAGTCTCCTGAAATAAATGGTGGTAGTCCTGCAGCTCAGGTCATTTTAAATTAGAGTGGGCAGGATACTGGAGCGGATTCTTTAGGGAACAACTCAATACCAAGTCCCAGGGATGGCCGTGTCAACCGCTCAGGCAGCTCTGCTGCTCATGATAATTGGGCTCCACCACGCTGCCAGGAGAAGATGCTGCTTTTGACACTCGTTCACTGACGGTGCTTGTCATGATATTGTGTTATTTATACATTACTCTGAGTCAAAAAGTCTCTGCGAAGAGGCAGGCAGAGCCCTCATAAGTCAAAGCCCTGCACTATTGAAGTTGATAAAAGGTATAAAATGGCTTGCACTAAACCTTCTAAACTGCAAGATTTTACCAAAAATACCCCTCAGCAAGAAATGCTACGTGGTAATGAGTGAACAAGGAACAAGTTTGAACTAACAAACACACTCTGGCAGACTCTATGGGGCTTTTTGTTGTTTTTGTTGTTGTTGTTTTATTTTTATTGTATTTCATTTTCTGTCTGCTTACAAATGTTTGAGTGACAGGCGTGGAGGCTGCCATCTATGACTGCTCTTCAAAACAGAGAGGGAACAAACATCAACATTCCTCAACAATGACCCAGTGGGAACAACCTCTCCTAAAAATAAAAGCATTTTCCTCATACCTGTTGCCATAACCTATCCATCTCCTCTTCTCTTTTGCCAAGAGAAGCATCGACTAAAATGCAGCTCTGTGGATGTGCTTTGCTTTTTTCAGGGTATCATAGAATTGTAGAATGCTTTGGGTTGGAAGGGACCTTAAAGATCATCCAGTTACAACCCCCTGTCATGGACAGGGACACCTTCCACTAGACCAGGTTGCTTCCCACTCTTCATGGTAGGAGAATTCCCACTGTTGTGGGGGAAGCACAGGGATGGGAAACTTCTATGAGAAGGGAAAGAGGATTGTGCAGGAGATAGGATGACCTGCTGGTGACTCCAAGGGAATGACGGTGTGGTCTGGAAGGGGTTTTTCTTATCTTCCTTCCTCATCACCTCTAGAGAAGCCATCTGCACTGGGAGGATCACTGGAGGCTTTCTGCATCAATACAGCATTTAGCATCTTTCCTATAGGTCTTCCAATCACCAGCTGAACTTCTGTGAAGTTCTCCATTCAATACTTACCCATTTCTTCTCAAACTTTTATCACCTCCCATTTTTCACATGACCACAGGTGGAAATGAAAAGCATGAGATGCTAAATTTTATATATTTGCTGTGACAGAGCCTGTGCCAGCACTGAGCACTGACAATGCACATTACAGTTCAGCTCATGTATTTCTGATGGCACATTTTACAGTGCTATATATAAAGTTGTTATGGCATCTATTATTCACTGCCAATACAGTTCAAGTTAAAATAGGTTTTATATAACAGTTCAAAGCAATATTTTAAGAAATAACACTTGTGTCAAGGCTGCTGTGTCCTACCAGATTTTGACATTTCCAAGCAATAAAGATATTTATCCAAAATGTAAGGTTTTGGCGAGACATCTCCCTAGCAGACTTCTCTGGTTTTAATCTGCAAGCAATAGCAAAACTAGCACATTTAAATAAAATGAACAGCCAGCTGAACTTTTGACATGGCTGTTATCTGTCTAGGTGGAAACTGTGAATGCTGCAAAGTGCCTCGAGGGATGTCCATGACAGAGAACAATGTCCCATTAACCTGAACCTCTGAAGAGACACTGGAGATGTGGAAAACACACAAGTGGGAAAAAGTAATTGGAACATTAAGAAAATTTCTGTTATGGGCATGATTTTATATCTGTTTTTCAGGACACAAGACAGGAAGAGAATTTATTCGCTCGTTTCTTTAGCAATCAAAAAGGTTTTATACCTGTTCTTGCAAAAAGGGCAAATTCAATGTCTCTTAAGAAAAAAAAAAAAAGCCACATGAGCTGCACCATGAGCTCCCCCAGAGTTGTGTGTAATCAGTGTGGCCCAGAATTTATGATGTTCCATCAGTGATCTGTGATCTCCTCTGTGCTGCTTGAGATCTATATGTTCCTGGTGTTGGATATGCAGCAACACAAAAATCCCAGTGAGAGCAATCTACTTGCATAAGACAAGTTCTGCCCAGCTCTATTCTTCATTCTGGTCCCCAAAGAACAACGGAGAACAAGTGCTATACATCAATTTGGCAATAAATTTAGTTTATTAGTTGTGTTTGACAGTTGAGAATAATGTTTCATTTTAACCTTCTTGGTTACTCAGTGGTTTTGAAAACATTTTGGGGAAAAGTTGTTATGGTGACTATGAGCTCAGTGAATCCCTTCTCTGTGTACCCACAACTTCTGCTGAAAACAGGGAAGCTTTAATGTGCTAGATGAGTCCTTTCACAAGAAATATGTTCATGTGGGTCAACAAACAGAAAAACAAAACACAGTGAAAATTATTTAAAAAGCACCATCTGCTTATTCAAATGCAGCTGGGGAGAGGTACAATGCAGTCCAAAAATCCTCATTTTCATTACATTTCTTTCAAAAGTGATGTTAAATAAAATACCATCAGTCCTAAATGTTTTCCTCCTGAAGAAAAATGTTTAAGCTACATTTGAAATAATGCTTGTGGAATGCAGCCCTCCTCACAGGATGAACATGGATCTTGGAGAGCAAAGCAAAATGGATACAGGATATTGGGAAATAAACAGGTAAAAGGAAAGTGCACACATTCTTAGGAAGTAAAAGCCTAAACAACATTAACTGCCTAAATTGACTAAATCATTAATTGCATATACTGAATAAGTTATTCAGAGGTAAATTCATATTGAAAAGGTATCCAGGATCAAATCAATACATACAAAATTTGCACAGTACACAAGTGTGGTATTTTTTTAAGAGTTATTTTTTACAAGTTATTTTGGACGATGACTGGATTCACTTAACCCCCCTCAATTACCCCACCATGGCCATGTGGTCCAGTATAGCCTAATGCAGAGATATCAGCTTGTGGACAGAAGTGGGATTTAACCAGAAAATAAAGATCTCTCTGAGGAGACACCTCCTGGTTTTCCAAAGCTGCTGAGGTTGAGGTTGGCTTGGGGTTGCTCAATCCCCAATGTCTAATGGACAAACACTAAATGTGGGGTTTTTTGTTTTCTGAGGAGGACAGGGATGACATAAAGACAGGAAGAAAAAGGCACTGACTATATTTCAAACAAAAGGGTCACAAAATCACAGAATCACAGAATGGGTGAGGTTGGAAGGGACCACAGTGGGTCATCTGGTCCAACCTCCCTGCTCAGGCAGGGTCATCCCAGAGCACATGGCACAAGGGTGTGTCCAGACTGTTCTGGAATATCTCCAGTGAGCTGGAGTTGTGGTCCACAACATCATTTCAGAAGTACATTTGCTACCAACCTTCTTGAACATCAAAGTGCAGGAACAGCCCGAAACATGCATTTTCTTGCCACAAAGTTCCCTCCAGTTTGTCCTGGTGGGTGCAACGAGATCCCTCAAGTATGAAGAGACAAATCACACCCAGAGATACTCTGCATGAGCACATTCTTTAACAATTTCATTCCTAGTAATGGACACAAGCCCACAAAGCTCATTCATCTCTGTTCAGAGAACCATAACAGAAATTAGACACACACTAACCTCGACCCCCTCCTGTAAAACTGTCAAAATTTCTTACTTAGGGAGTTGAATCAGATTTATCCATCACTGTTTGCAAACAGAGGTCACAGCCTCAGAGTTCCTCTCTACAGTAGGAATGTTTGTCCCCTTTTTGCTCTGTTAACTCAATCACAATTCCTGCTGTACCGCAACCAAAATCTATTCTGATAAAATTAGCAGAATCCAATTAAAGGACAAAGTATAGTCCTTAATTAAATGTTCTGATCATTCTGAAGCTCTCTTTTTTTTTTTTTTTTTGGTTCATCTTGAGTTTAGGCCTGTAAAAGCATACAAATTAGAAAGATTTAGCATGTTCTTGTTTTACCCATTTATCGCTTAAATTTAAGTAACAAGAGTTTCCCAAAAGCATAAAAAGAGAAGTATAAAAAGAAAAATGTGGGATGTTTAACTTATTCAGGCCTCTTTTTGTTCCTTTAATTTCACATTTTTACAGCACATGGAAAAAAAAAAAAGGAATAAAAATAGTATGTCTTCTTTTAACTAGACCAAGAACGTCCAAATACTTTGATACAGCAAAATATTTGAAATAATTTGAAAAGGTTAACAAGTTATTTCCTTTTTTCTACCTATTATTCTCTCTCATGGTAAAGCTGAATATTTTCTGTCTGTGACAAATTCCAGTTTCAAGTTCGTGTGCACCAAGAAAAGTTGATTTGCTGCAGAATCCAGCTTAAGCTCCCTCACTACAGATTCTGCCATGGCAGACTCACTGAAAAGAACCCAATCATTAGCCCATGAACATCAATTAATTCCTGTAATTTCCACCACTAGTCATATGGATTTCTAACTCTTCCTTCTGTCACCCATTTCCATTTTTAGAAGCACTTGATAATCTCTCCCATTTTTAGTGACGCTGCACTGGTAGCAATGGAAATCAGCATTTCCTTCGAGACAGCACAAGGAAGCTGCAATTCCTGCTCACAAACCCATGATGGGAGAAGGTCACTGACCTCAATCTGCTGAATGGCCTCTTCCCGCTGCCGAATGGCCTCCAGATCCTCCTCCGTGATTTCCGAGAGCAAGGCTTGGTCCTGGCTCTGGTTCTGCCACGTGGCATCTCCCCCATTAAAGATCTTCTCATCATCAGGTAGGTCAGAGAAGGGGGTCTTGGGGCTCTGCTGAGATGGGAGAATGGAAAGAAAGAAAAGGAAGTGTAAATGTCAACCAGTTTTACCCAGTCTTAGTGTGGGAAACTAAAATATTAATATACAATAGATGGTGAAGAGGAGAAAAGTAAGTTCCATGAGAGGAAGCATTTCAAGACTCAGAAGAAATGTTAGGACCTGAAGTCAAATCTCCTGAGCTACTTTGGAGCCCCAGAAACCAACCTCAATTTTCCAGCACTTCTGACAGAACAAAACCTTAACATACGTCTAAAAAAAGGACACATTTACCTTGTCGTATTTTCCTGAAAATTCTTCTGGAATTAATCACTTTCTCAGGCACACAGAAAGCCTAAAAATTTGTCTTGAAGACTTTATGAACCAACTTTCAACGTTCAAAATAACAAAGGATCCCATCTTGTCCACTTATGAGATAAACAAAACAGCTCATAAAGGGGAAATCATCACAGGATGATTTCTCCGAATCATCAGCATGAGCAACTCACAGGTTCTGGTGTTCACTCTATAGAGTAGACCTGATTTTGCTGACACACCAGATCCTAGATGTGGATCTCAGAACTTCAGTAATAAGTGCTGAAAAACAACTCTTCTCATTCCTGTTTGGGAATCCCATATTCCTTCTGGCATCACCTGTTGAGCTGATCATCCTTGCTCCTCCCCAGACCTTTTAAGAGTCACTCAAGCAAGAATGCCCACACAGAATCACAGAACTGATTGGAAGAATTGGGTTGGAAAGCACCTTAAAGCTCATCCAGTTCCAACCCCTGCCATGGGCAGGGACACCTTCCACTAGACCAGCTGCTCCAAGTCCCATCCAGCCTGGCCTTGAATACTTTCAGGTATGGGACACCATCAACTTCACTGGGAAAACTGTTCCAGTGCCTCACCACCCTCTGAGTAATTAAATTCTTTCTAATATGCCATCTAAATCTCTTCTCTTTTTTAAAATCATCCCCCCCATGTCCTATCACTATCTGCCCGTGTAATACGTCACACTCCCTCTTTTTTAAAAAGTCCCCAACTTATTTTCTAAGCCCTCACATACCAATTTTCTATGTAGACAGATGTTCATACTACCTTTGAAAACTGCATTTATAGTCAGATCCAGATTTTAAAATGCTCAAGATCCAGTTGAATCTGCACTGCAGGAGGGGGCAAAGGTTTAACAAGGTCTTCTCCTCTCTACCTTTAGCTTCTGTGCCTATGTTAGGTTCAGTCTAGACTGGACTAAGACAATGAACTGACACAAGGTTGGTTTGCAGGCTGAGCTCAAGTTCTAAGTTAATGGCACTGAAGGCTCCAACCCTCCAACTTCATGAGTATTCCACTTTAACAGTGCCCATGATCCTCTCACGTGGTCTTGAGCTGAGCTTTGACTCCTAACAAAAAGTTACAGTACAAAAGCAAACCAAGTGCTTCTGATGCTCTGAAGCTGAAAGAAGAAGTGATCATAGCACATCCTTGACCTGAATGTCCCCAAAATCTCTGAAAGCCAGAGGAGAAAACAAGCACAAGTACTCAGGGGGATGTCCAGTTTCTACGTGAAGCACAAAAACTGGGGCTTTTCAACAAATTGTGCCTGAAAAATAAAGGCCTTTGCTGTCTTACTGTGGATAAATATTCAAAAATATGAATTGCCCCAAATTTCCACAGAGTGAACAGGCCATAGGGCAGCTCGCTGGAAGGACACAGGGCTGGAGAACTGGAAGGACTGGGAGGACTCGAGTGGAAATTGCAGTGGAAACAATGCAAAGTCATCACTGCAAGAATGATAAAACTGACCAAGTCTGCATGAGGGAAGCAGGGAAATGAGGGAAGCAGAGAAATGAGGGGGAAAAAAGTCACTTATAAGGTGTTTTACTTCTGATTTTTTTGCTCAGAGATCTGCCTTGCAGGAACTGTGGAGGAGGCATTGAGAGAATGAGTAATATTTAACACATATAGACTCTGTGGTTGGCTAAACTTTGAAGAATATCAGGCATCTGTAAATTCTTATTTAATTCTCTAACTTCTTTAATTCTTTCAAAAATGTACAATTTCTGTATTTAGAAAATCAATGAATTTTTGTATTTGCCTAAACTTAGACTTTGTCTTACTAAGTTAATTATTATTATTATTATCACCATACCTAGTTGGAGACAAGGATAATAACACAATGTGGTGAAGGGAGAGGGGTGGTGGAAGAAATAAAGGGAAATAGAAAACTCAGCAGCAACCACTCAAGTCTCATTCAAAATATAAACAGATGAAAATCTCTGACATTATTGTCTTACTTTTTCACCTTCTACTTCCCAGGGATCTCTTATCTACTGAGAAAGGGTGCGTTACAGGAAGATAATCATCATTTAAAATTAGGTTAAAATTCATTTACACTTTAAAAGACATATTTTAATGGGATCAAGATACTCTGGGGGTGTTTTATTCACTAATTATTACGTGCCTTGGACACTAACTTCTCTGGTAGAGCGTTTCAGTGCCAAAAGCATGTATTAATGGACTCCAGAAAAAAAATCCCTGGGGTATTCTAATGCTTCATTCATAGTGACAGAGGTGTCCTCTCATTTTCACCAGTGGGTTAACTAAGACAAGCAGAGGCAGCTCTGCAGCACGTCACCAAGGAGGCTGGAAGAGCCCAAATTTCTGACCTCTGAAAATGCAGAAAAAATGCTCTAATGAAATTTGTCTACTCTGGTTGCAGCAAGGACACTGCACCACGGACCTAAATGCATAGGAACGGACATTCAAAACCATGTTTTGCTATGCAAAATGAATTTCAGTGAAAGATAAAAAATTTACAAGTGTTCAAACGTCAAATATTCTGATGTGGGAGCACAGGAATAACAGGAGAGCCAGAAATACGGCAAAGAACTCTTCAAATTAATTATATTAGTCCATGGAATAGCACAGTTGTATCACAAATGTCCTTCATCTTGGCCTGTTTCAGCTCTCTTACTCATCCTCACTAGCTGGTCCTGGTATCTGTAAATAACACGTCCCCCCTCCAAATTATTCAGAGGTTGCAAGAGATGATGCTCAGTGATTTCCTACAAAAAGTAGCTATCCCTGTGTTTAAATAGGTAATGGTCTAGACAAAGATCTTTTCCTCTAAATAAAGGAGTGACTTAAGTTAATTTCAGAGCTGCTGAAGACAATGATATGAGTTTGTATGCTTAACATCTTCCCAAAATATCCAACAACGGCTGCTGAATAAGTAAAGCAGTAAACAACAGGATGAAGGGGCGCTGATATTTCCTTCCAGACATCAAAATGGCTCCATAATAATATTAAATACAGTCACCATGACCTGCTTTCAGGGTCTGTGTGCTGTGTTAACGAATTAAAAATGATTTTGTGTTGCCCATGGTACAGAGCCCCTCATTTCTGTGATAAAGTGAACAAATCCTAGATTTGAAAGTGTGAAGAAATCTAATCACTTCTAATACTTCTGACTAAAAGCTGCACATAGCTTGGCTTATCAGTGGTCTTCATTCCCTTCTGAGTTATGTTCATTGCCATGTCTGACAAAACACTTTATTTATAGCAAGGAAAGATCTGATGGAGGGCACTCACTGAGCCTCCACAGATAAAGTTCCCTTTGACAATGCACTGGAAGGGGCCATAACTCCCTGCACAGGCATTTCCACATTAAATTTGATTTAGTGTCAAATTTTATGCCCTGTGAATCTCTGTGCAATTTTCTGTTGGATTTCCTTTCATAAATTGTTAATTGGATGTGTTTGAAGTTGTTCTTTTGTTGAAATTTGCCTGTGGCGGATCTTTGTCAAGATGTATCTATAAACCGAGCCCTGCCTGTGAAAAAAATGATAGGGGAGAAAAAAGTTGAGTATATCTGATACACTCAGTAGTTCTTTTAAAATTAAATCCTCAGGACTGAGGGTCATACTATGCTGTTGTTCATCATATCTGAAAAATTATGCCCAGGCACAACATTTTTCCTGCTGGATAAAATCTTTCCACGAGGATAAAATCGTTGCTGCTTACAACTACAATTTTTTATCAGATTTATTCTACCAATGGAGAGATTCTGTATGCAGTTGCTGATAGGAAAAAAGAAAAAAAAATAAGAAAGAAAAAAAGGTTTTATCTGGAGGGTGACAACTTCTGCCAGGGTCTGCACTTTATCAGCAGTAAATGTTTGCATCAGAAGTTGCTTGTCTGAGACCCCTCCAAAAATAATCCCCTTCCAACCCTCTTCCTGCCTCTCTCTCCATTTGTATCTTAGGAGGGACAGAACATCACAAGTTTTCCAACTCTTGTCACATAAAATTACCAAGCAAGGGATTGCAATGACCTCTCTTCTAGCTCCCATATGGTCTTAATTCCACCTAGAAGCAGAAATCCAATGGGAAATCCACTAATACAACACCCACCAGCCTTCAAAGGTCATCTTCAGAGAGTCACAGGATCTCCTGTTGCAGAATGAGTGTCCTGGTGCCCCCTCAGCCCTGTAGCTCCCATTTACATCTCTAACTATAATGATGTCATTTCTGATTGCCTGCTACAAGATTGTTCCCTTATCAGGAATTCAGGGCATGAAATGTTGACTGGAGATGGATGAGAAATGAGAAATGGCTCTTAGTGCCAGTGAAATGTTTAGTGATTCCAAAGGAAAATTTCTTTTCCAATCCTCATGAAAACCTGAAGATATAGAGAAAAATTATACAACAGAGAGAAATAGAGAGACAAACACACTCCCTCCAGCTCAGGTTAGTACAAGACAGGTAATAAAAGTGAGAAATAAGACGGGCCTCTCACAGTGTCTCCAAAAAGAACCGTAAGATTTGATGGAAATAATCAAGATTTATTGAAACTGGAATTACAGACTCTGTTCACCAGGTGAATGACACAGCACAGAGAGAGGAGAATGAAGGGCTGAGGAAGACACAAACTTCTACTTTCAACCTCAGCATGAAGGCAAGAAGGAGACTCGATTAAGCCTGAAATCAGACAACATGATCCCATTTCTACACCATATCCTTCCACTCCAAATTCAACCAGGAGTTTTGTCCCAGAGAGAAGGGTTTAATCTCTGACTGTGTGTGAAAACATGGGAAGAGGACACTAACGCAGTATCTTAGGAGGGATGTGACAGAGCTTTCCCACAGTCAAAGTGGGAAAGGAGAGGAGCTGGAGAGGAGCTCTGTGGAAAAGGGACCCGGGGGTCCTGGTCAATGGCAACGTAAATTTGAGTCAGCAGTCTGCTAACTGGACTGAAAAACTAATTCCAGAGAATAAGAAGGAACACAAGTTTCTTTTTTTCCTGACTCCTACTCCATCCACATGGTCATTTCAAGCAGTTGCAGCATCACTTGGCTTTCAGACCCTGGAGACTGCCTTTGATATTCACAGTTCACAAATTCCTTATTACCTCCAAGTTTATAAGAGCACAGGTAAAAGTAGCCTCACTTGTCTAAGCTAATTTTGCACTCCAGACTGCAGGTTGTTCCAAAGAAATCTTCTGCAACCATGAAAACAGGGTATTTTAGAACTCTTCTATGACTCAGGGAGTAAAGCAGGGAAGGTTGCTCTGTCTTCTCCAATCTCCAGAAGCTTTCTGCACCTCTAGCAGGGATATGGGCAGCTCCAGCAGCAATCAACACACTTCCCACAGCTCCTGCAAACCATCACATCTCCTTGGGTAACACTTTGGCTCTGGCTTTCAAACAAAATGCAAATGCAGAGATGTTTATCTCTTGCTTTATAGTACATATAGACATATAAACAGCCAGGCAACACTTTATGAGGGTATCCTATTCTCCCCAGCATCCAAGCTTGGAGATTCACATTTTATTGCCTGTAGAATAATGAGGCTGGAGTGTGTGCATTAAAGATCAATAAAACACTGTACATGGAGGAGCAGGGTGCAGAACACGGCTGGAGTTACTCTGCCTGACACATTTTTAATCTCGGGTTGGCACTCCAAGCTGTCTGGGACAAAGCTGGCACAGAGCAGCCAGTTCGGCCTGACTACCCACAAAATACAGCCAGGTTAAGACGACAGATAAATCGGATTAGATGATCTTTCCCAAATCATCCTTTCAAAACAACTAACCTTGCAGGCTCAATGAGATTTAGAGCTGCATCATGCCAAGCAAAAGCCCAAAGCAATTACAGGTAGAAAGGCCTCAGGCAGGCGCAGAACAAGCAGCCTGGGACTTCTAAATCTTTTAGAGGAGTGAAATAGTGATATTACAACTTTGCATTATCTTTCACACAGAAGATCACAGCGGTGATTGGTAATCTGAGTTCTGTTGTCTTAGGAGAGGAGCTTCCCACAATGACTGGGAAAGAAATGCATCACAGGGAATCACAAATTAACCAGTGCCTGCTCTTCCCTTTCACTCAAAAATGATTGAATTTAAAACTACCATAAGAAGGACAACTTTAAAGTGGGATATGCTGGATCCTTCCTGCATCACTGACACAGGCAAACATGGAAATGCATTCAGCATTTTCTTCAACTTATGCAAATTTGATTACTCTGCTCCAATGTAGCATGAGAAAAAGCAGGATGGGGAAATTAGATGAAGGGAGGGGTTGAAGTGCATTTTTGTTTAAATTAGCTAGAATCCCTCATGTGTTTCTGTCTTTGCTCTTGATCAAGGTGTTTCTTTTTGAATGACATGAATGTGAAATTGAGCAAGAAAATCACCATTTCTACCATTTTCCTACTACAGGATCTGCAAGAAATTACTATTTTGAGGGAAAATGTAGTGACAGAAACTATTTTGCTGGTTCTCTTTGCAGCATTTTTAAATTTAATCCTTCAGGTCTGCAGACACGAGGACTAAGAAAATCTATTCAGCTTCCTGGAACTGGAAGAGACTCAGTTACAGAGTCCCCAGTTCATACCTCCTACCGTTTTCTTCTTCTTTAATTTTCCTTCAAGACTTTATTACTTCACCAAATTCATTCTGAGCAATCCTGACCTCATCACCCAGGGCTGCTTGAGTTCAGAGTCGATCTTACTGTACTCAGGGAGAGAGAATTAAATGACCTGTCTGTGGTAGATGAAGAAAAAAGAAAATAAGCCAGAGGCCTGAGGTTTAGCTCTCTGATAACAGATGTGCTTTCAAGAAGCACAGCATATTTCCACCCCACGGTGAAGACCAAATTTAGAAGGAATGCCCTCCCTACCAGGCCTAGATGGTGGGGCTGACACTCATATTTTGTTCGTGGAGATCATCAACTTTTAGGTCAAACTTCAGTTGATCCTGAGGGCTGTATTTTGTCATGTATTTTCACCCTGAATTACTGAAGGAAGATGGAGCTTTCCTTGTTCCTATTTCCATCATTCTCCTTCTTTTCCTCTTGGTTTGGAAACATTATCTACCACGCAAATAGATGATCCCACAGTGATGTGAGTGAAGCAAAAGAGCACCAGTGAAGTGAGGTATAAATTTCCCCTCTCTGTAATCTGTCAACCTTTTCTTTTCAAAACCATTTCACTGAATGACTTCAGCCTGATTCCACATGGCTACACCCACCCTTCCCAAAGCCAACTGCCTGGGCTATCACTCCCTTCAGGTGACATCTCCACACATGCAGAGCAAGTGGATAAACATTCCTTTAAGGTTGTCAGGAAGGAGAGCATTCACTGGTGTTTTTACAGCATTCCTAAAGCTGTTCCTGCCCTTTCCTGGCTGTCTGTGTGATATTCTCATAATTCTCTGTCTCTGCACAGCTCTGCTGCTGGCATCACGTTTTGGTTGGTGGTGCTGCCTGGGATCTGTGCTGTGCATTGTCCCTGGATCCTGATGAGAGGTAGAACCCTCCCCTGCTCATCTCCCTCTCTGAACAGCTGAAGCCCCAGCATTTGTGTCAATGGACCGTGCTTGACAGAGTTCACAGACACACCAAGGCTGTCTAGAAAGGCTCCTGTTGTCTCTGCCTCCCAACATATGTGCTGCACAGCTGCTGAGCAGGTTCCTGCTAGAAAGGCAAACAAGAGGGAGAATGAGTCACTGGTTCACCCTTTAACACCCACCTAGTACCAAAAAAAAAAGTGAGATGTCCTTTTTCTCTGTTCACATGGAGTCAAGAGCCAAATTCAGCTTGATTTCCTGCAGCAGAGACAACCCCTAGCATGGGCATAGTGCCATTCTGGAGCAGTGGAAAAGTAGGAAGATGCGGGAAATAAAAAGTATGTCTTTTTCTTTCAAGGAATAGACTGCTTTTGTATTTTGTATTTTGCCTTTGAAGTACTCAATCATTTTTTTAGAAACATGGCTGACTCCCACAAAACTTCATCAATATCAATCTTATCATCTCTTTTTGTTCCTGGCCTTTGGCAGGGTTTCAGTGGACAGCTCAGCATGCAAGGAAATGTTCAGAGCCTGAGACTGAGGAACACTCTCATTTAGTGACTCTCTATAAAGTATCTGCCCATTTTGCAGCCCCAGCACCATCTGCATTCAGAATGTTTTAGTTATTGCCCAAAAGTCTGATCCCAAATTAAGACAAAAATCAGAGGCATGTTGTCACCACCCATCTGGGAGATGGTGGTAGATGGTCAGTTGATGACAACAGGGATGAGGAGACAAGACAAGGTTCTTTGTGAGAGTGGGGTCCACCTTTATGGGAGAGGAGGAGAAAAGTGGGAGCTGAGCTTTGAATGGCAGGATGGGACAACACCTGGTCATCCCACTACAACTTTTGGCACCATCCACAAAAGAGCCTCATTACGAATAATCATATAATCACAGAATGGTTTGGGTTGGAAGGCACCTTAAAAGTCATCTCATTCCAACCCCTCTGCCATGGGCAGGGACACTTTCCACTAGACCAGTTGCTCAGAGCCCCATCCAGCATGGCCTTGAACACTTCCAGGGATGGGGTAGCCACAGCTTCTCTTGGCAACCTGTACCAGGGCTTTATCACCAATAAATACATTTATTAATTTATTCCTAACATCTAATCTAGACCTCCCCTCCTTCAGCTTAAAGACATTCCCCCTTGTCCTGTCACTCCATGCCCTTGTCCAAAGTCCCTTTTCAGCTCTCTTGGAGACCCTTTAGGCACTGGAAGATGCTAGAAGATCTCACCAGAGCCTTCTCTTCTCCAGGACGAACAGCCCCAGCTCTCCCAGCCTGTCTCCAGAGGAGAGGTCTTCCAGCCCTGTGATCAACTTAGTGGCCTCCCCTGGACTTGTTCCAACACATCACTGTCCTTGTGTTGAAGCCCCAGAGATGGATGCAGCATTGCAAGTGGGGTCTCACAAGGGCAGAGTTGAGGGAGAGTTGGGAATACTGTACAGAGAAAACCCCAAGATGCTGCAGCACAGGTCTGATTAGATCTACACTGGGATAACAGCAATCCCTCTGCAGGAAAACACAACCTATTTTCATCTGCAGGCTGTTCTCAGTACACTCCTGTTATCCACCAGATTTCAACATAAGGTACTGGGACATAAATGATCTGTATCCTGTCACAAGGGATGTTCAGCCCTTTGGTCCAGTTCACAGCAATTTCATTTTCAGCACCAACTCAGAACAAAAAGCAGGTTACCACAGGCTGGTAATGTGATGGATGTGTGCATGTCCAAAGAAGGGCAACAGAACTGGGGAAGGGTCTGGAGCACAAGTTGGATGAGAAGCAGCTGAGGGAGCTGGGGGGCTCGGCCTGGAGAAAAGGAGAATCAGGGGAGACCTTCTTGCTCTCTATAACCACCTGAAAGAAGGTTGTAGCCAGGTGTGGTTCGGTCTTTTCTCCCAGGTAACAAGTGATAGGACAAGATGAAACGGCCCCAAGTTGCACCAGGGGAGGTTTAGATTGGATATCAAGAAAAATTTCTTCACTGAAATAGTGGTCAGGCATTGAAACAGACTGCCCAGGGAAGTGTTGGAATCACCATCCCTGGAAATGTTCAAAAACTGTGTAGATGTGGTGCTTGGAGATGTGGTTTAGTGGTGGAATTGGCTGCGCTGGGTTAACAGCCAGCTTGATGATCTCAGATGCCTTTTCCAGCCTTAATGATTCTATGATTCTATGAAAAGTTCGCGCATCTTTAATGCCATTTAAATCCTTTTTCCTTTTTT
Organism: Pseudopipra pipra; assembly: GCF_036250125.1. NCBI lineage: Eukaryota > Metazoa > Chordata > Aves > Passeriformes > Pipridae > Pseudopipra > Pseudopipra pipra. The sequence goes on along the minus strand of NC_087549.1, from coordinate 2,831,174 downwards.
TTTTCTAATTTACCTGTGATTTCACTACAATAAAGCCTATTGATCCATCCCTGACTGCAGGCAGCAGCTTGTTAGGTTTTACACTAATACTCTACACAAACCCTTAATTGTTTTTCATCAGGACATTTTCGGTTTTAATTAGAAAACAAACATAGGTAATAAAAATGGTAAAAGGATACAAAATGACAGATGCCTGCAGTGAAACAGGAGACATCAATTCAATCAAAATGAAAGTACTGAAAATCTTATTAGGGCTATCTATCAGCACTGCTGTACAACTGTCATGGATCAGGGAAATGGTCTGTGGTAACCTCTGTGAAATCCATTCACAAGGACCAGAAGCATTCAAAAAGCTTGTCCTGCCCAGTGGCTGTTCCTCCTACCTGTCCTAGATGTGCCCTGTCCCCTCTAGGCAGAAGGAGGTGATTGTTCTTTCTCCTGACAAGTGACAGTCCCCCCTAACTCAGTCTAATCTCCCAACCTGTAAACAACCTTAAAAATATAAGTTCACTGAAGGGAATTAAATGCTTGCCCTGATTTCTGTGTGCTGTGACAGCAAGGACTGACATGGATCAGAGGACATTGGAAATATTTAACAACTAGTCAACTTTATTTGGAGGTTGTGAGCTTCAATCTCAAGAAAAATGAAGAGTGACAACTAGAATTTCAAGTCAAATCAAGTCAGGATATTTACTGGTTTAAAGAAAAACACAAAAACAGCAGAAAGAAAATTATGTTCTTCCCCAAGAATAGTGATACAGTTATTACAGATCTAGGCAATGTCTCCAGGAAGAGAAACTAAAGATATTAGGGAAATTTAGACACAGATGTGTATTTGATACCAAACTGCCTGCAAAGTGAAATAATGAAAATAGAAAGTGTAAGCGTTGCTACAGGGAACTACAGGGAACAAAATCTTGCTCCTGAGCTCCTTTGTCCGGGGAGAATGAAATAGGAAGAATTTGGCAGTTTGCTAATTCATCCTGCATGAGTTTTTTATAGGGCAAGATGAAGTGAATCTAACCTTCCAAAGGGTGACAAGAAATAGGAATTGCCAGGGAGGAAAGCAGTGCAGAGCAGCTTTATTGGCCTCATGTGCTCCGTGCTGTCTCTGTGATATACGTTCACAGGGATGTTCACCTCTTCTCAGTTTAGGTATTTGGTCCCACCCCTCCCCCCCATTAACATACAGGCTCCGTGAAGGCTTTCATGAGGGTGGAAAAGCTCCCTAAAATGTTTCCAGAGTAAAACATTCAGGGAAAAGATTAAGATAAAAAAAACGCTGGAAGGTTTTCAGCTCAGCGCCTCTGGAACGTGACATGTAACAAAATTGTCCATAATCTGTGCATTTTTCCAGTTAATATCAGGACAATGTCTTAACTGTGTCAGAAGCAGGAGAGGCCACAGATAAACATTCAGATAATTCCTACCATGGATTTTTATAGCACTATTATTATTATTTATTTTACTTCTGTTTTAACTGTACTATTGACTTTCCAAACTGATGGGGCATTAACCATCCACACAACTGTTCTTTATTAGTTTTAGCACTTAACCTACATGTTCCTTTCCTACCATCAGGCCATTCTGGCTTCTATCATTTACTTTGTGAATAATTCACCTGGTCTTCATTTGTATTTTCACCTTGAAAGTATTTATAGACTGCAATCATGTCTCTATTGATACTTTCTTCAAGACTATTTAATTTAGCTCCCTCATTTTCTCATCTGATGTTTATAGACTATATACCTCATGTTATTTTACTTGCCCTGTTCGTGTTCTTTTTTATTCTCTCTGCATATACCAATACCCTTCTCAAGCCATAAACTCCAAGACTTCATTGCTTGTGCCATAAAAATATATTTCTGTTAGAAACTTTCACCCAACACAGGAGAAATTTTGTCACGTGTTAGGGTCTACTCTGAAAACTGCTGTGTGGGGCTTTGATTGGTTGACTTGTTGCATCCTGATAATTTTCCTATTTGACTGAGTCTCAAAGGACTGAAATTGGATCATTTTCCACTCCTACAGTAATAAAGAAGTAATGAACTTATTCTGAAAGGCTTGGACACACTCACTGAATTAAAATCATATTTCATTCCCCGAAATAGAACTTTGTTTCCAAACACACATTGGAAGAGGATTCTCTTTGTGGAAAGATGACAGTTTTTCGTTATTCCTTTGAAGGTTGGTTTGCACCCCAAGCTGTGCATGCAGTGGTGCACAGTATTTTCTAGGATATAACCCCCTCTCTGCCCAAGGAGGCACAAATTCTGCAGGGAGAAAGGGGTCACAGCAAACCACAGGAAGGGTGACTGCTGGGAATTTATCTCCTTCTGCTTCCTCTCTACTCAAAACAGCAAGGAGAGCTTCTCCAGCAGGTAATTCAACCCAATAAAGTTATGCCCTTCATTTATTTTTTGCCTTTTCTCCACTGCATTTCTAAGGAGCTTTAAACTGCCAGTAGAGCCAAGGAGCTCTATCCTGTTAACAGAGTTCCCCAAAGTCAGCTGCCAGTTTGTCACAGCAGATATCAAGTGTCATTCAGAGAAAGAGGGATAAATTAGGCAGATGCTGGCTCAGGACTGCTGGTATCGACACGTAAGTGGGATCTCTCTTAACACCCATTTGAGATGTTTGCACAGTAGATATCTTCGTTTGGATTGATCAGCCAAGTTGAACTGCCAGAAATCCACCTCTCCAAGCTTTACATACCCACAGTGGAAGCACTGACCTCCAAGCTGTTTATTAAGATTCTAGTTATAATCAATGGAGCTGTGGTCAATAAAGCCAATGGAGATAAGAGCCCTATTCTGCAGATTAAAAAGATTGACAGCTACTTAACATGAGATTGTGTTGTAGACTAGAAACAGAGCCTTGAATGTCAGGCTCAGAAGTAGAGACCTACACTACTTATGCCCAGGTGTGGCCAAGGGAGACTATGGGAAAAAAAGGTACAACCAACAAAAATAATACAAAAAACCCCACCAAATCCCCCACAGACTATTTCCCCCCCCCTCCCCCCTGAGAACATTTATCCTACTTAGCTCAGCTGAGTACACTAAGATGTGTTTATTTCTCTCAACTACCTGTAGAAAGAGTCTTGTTGCCTTCAGACATAGAAATCTACACTTGGAATAATTAACAGAAATTACCTTGGCATGCATGGTTTGAGTTCCCACTTAATTTTATCAGGCACTGGATGAGGACAATGAGGCAAGACTAGAACCTGACTCCTGGATTCCTTCTTCATGGAGAAATTCTGTTTCTCCCCACATGGCACATGCAAGACTAGCAAATGTTTGCAGTTCTCTGGTCAGTGTAATAAGTGACAAAACCACCTCTTTTTTCCTGATGTGCAGATTGTTTATTGATGTTTCATACGGGATGACCTTCTGTCTCATCACACAGAAGGCAGAAGTACGTGAAATGCTGAATTTCTTTTGACAAGCTTCCTTCAGCTGGTGAGATCTGGAGGCAACCAGCAACTCCCTCACATACCAGGTCTTTAATAGACTTAATAACAGCACGAGAATATGAAGTGATCTAAGCTATATATCCACACTGTATGAGATCACACTGCATCAAAACTTTGATAGATGCCTCTGCTGTTTGCTCATCCTTAAGGAGCAATGACCTGAACATTAGCATGTCTAGTAAATTGTTCTAATGTGTGGTGAAAGGGGACTAATGGATACAGTAATTGATTGTTTGATGGATAGCTGGGGAGCCCTTTGATTATGAGTTTTTGCTACGGTCCAAGACATTTTCATTCTCCAGTTAACCCAGAGCTGATTGCTTGCATGAATTATCTCCTTCGCTGACTGCAAATATCAGTCACTTAATAAATATTTCATTAGAAACAAACCAGTGGTGGGGAGAGAGGAGAAAGCAGATGCTCAGTGCTGTGCCTTTTGAAGATGTTACAGAGTCTACAGAATAGACGTGGAGATTATCCATGAAATGTGCTCGGGTCAGACAAGAGGCCTTTGCTTCTGCAGGATTTGGAAGAAGCAAAAAGAAACCTGAAGGTCAATTTAAATCAGTCAAGGGAGGCCCCATATGGACCAAGAAAGATGTACTGGAGCCACTGTGCAAAGCTTGTCTTCCTCACAAATCCCACCTTCCTCTCTCCCAAGCTCCAGGCTGAGCTTTCATGTCACAAGGAGGGACCCTGACCAAGAAATAGAACATCAGCAGTAAAGCAGTTATAATTCCTGGGATTTAGTCGCTGGTGGTTGAATTTTGATCCTAGTGAAGGTTATGGCAAAACTTTTATGAATATTAATACGGGTTTTTTGATCCTTTATCTTCCCACGATGACTCTTCAAAAGTTACTTCCACCTTTATTTAGCTTTATGATATTTAATTATTCAGTGGCTCCTGTACTGAACCTCTTTGTCTCATTTAACCTGGCTACTTTTCAGCATGACACTGTACTTTTGAGTTAGGAAGGATGCTACTCTTCTCTCCTAAAGGACAATGTGGAAACCAGGCAGAAACAGATTTTTTCTCACCATTAAAACTCCCAAATTTTCAAATGTTCATATTTTAAAAGTTTCAAATACAAAGAGCAATATTTGCTGAGAACACTTTGCATTTCCACTGAGGTGAGGAACTTCACAAACTAAGCTTGAGTTACAAGTAGTTTTCTACAACATGGGGTCACTACACCAGCAAATCCCAATTTGCCTCAGCACCACACACTTAATATGCTGAAAACTGCTGCAGTTTTTAAATCCTGCAGTTTTAAAATTGTTGACGAGCAAAATACATAATGTTCCCTATTACCCTCCACCTTGTGTACGTCCCCTGGGCATTGAGACACTCTTATCTTGTTTTCCTAGCTGCTCCTCAGGCATATTTATATTGTTAGTCTCACAATAGGTATCATTATGTCAATAAGCAGAATTTAAATATTAATACTTATGGTTATGGGCAGAAATGTAAGTGATCATATCACAAGCTATAAAAGGGCTACCTGTCACAATGAAATGGCTTCAATGCTGTTTGCTCTCAATTCTTTGTCAAGAACTCAACAGAGGGGAATGTCATGAAGAAAATATGGAGGAAATGAGAGTCAGTAACAGAGGAAGAGGGACAAGCAACCAATGAGAGCAGGGACCAGCAGAAGTGAATGGAGAACACAAAAGATACTCAGAAAGGGGGAGAATAGGACAAAGAGTAAAAAAAGTATGGAAGTGAACTGAAAGGAAGCCAAAGACAGATCCAGGTTGCTTCCAAAATGCACAGATCTCCCACTCAGGTATGACAAGATAGGGCCCTCTGAAGATCCTCCCCATCTGGACTGAAGCCCTCAGTAGTGCTGATATATTTCAGAAGGAAGGATGGGAGAAGGAGGCAGAGAATCTTTCCAAATTCATCCATTCTGGAAGCCTGTGCATTGCTGTTGTCGCTCCTTCGTTGCCATACACAAAGCAAGTACTGGGGAGCAGAAAATCCCATTCAGAGACAAAAATCTCTCTCTTCTCTTGGAAAAGTGTTTGCTACTAATTTCTGAAAGTAAACCAACATTCTGCCCACATTCTGGAAAAGCAACTTTCTTACCACGGGGAACTTCTAATAATAGAGATAAAAATGGTTAAAGAAAAGGCATTGGGAAAAAACTCTTTTTTTGAGATAAATACGAAACTCTGTACTTATCTGAGATTAAACCAAGTGAGGAAATTTTCCATCCCAAACTGTGGATGGTGACTGAGTCCACGACAGCACTGCATATTTTATCATAATCTTTAGGCTGTACACCGACTTTCTCCATGGGAAGCTCTCCATGAACCACTGACACTGCCTGCTGAGGGAGGTGACACTTCCCATCAGCAGAGGAGCATTGATCAGGCTCAGCATTTTAAAGTCCCCGATGAGTTTACATTACCTTTTCTGCTGGAGTCTTTCTGTTTGCTTGCACTGCCCTTGCTGTTCCCCCTGCTGCTGCTCAGCTCAAACACAGCTGTGCTAATACACCAAAGCCACACAGCTAATCCATACTTCTGCTATCTATTTTCAGGTCTCATTTGGCAAACTGAGGGGAGTGAGACCAGCGTGAGCATAACTGAGAGACAAGCCCTTGAGGGATGTCCTGGGCCAGTCTTCCAAGGACACTGATATGGGCTTTAGTTTTGTCAGAATCACTGAATCATTTTGGTTGGAAAAGATCTCCAAGACCATCGAGTCCAACCTTTGACCAATCATCACCTTGTCAACTAGACCAGAGCACTGAGTACCATGTTCAGTCACTTGGACACCTCCAGGGATGGTGACTGCATTGGGCAGTTCATTCCAATGCTTAACCACTCCTTCCATGAAGGAACTCTTCCCGATGTCCAACCTGAACGTCCCCTGGCACAGCTAGAGGCCATTTCCTCTTGTCCTGTCACTGGTGTCCTGGGAGAAAGGACTGACCTCCACCTGGTTACAACCTCCTTTCAGGGAGTTGTAGAATGTGAGAAGGTCTCCCTTGAGCCTCCTTTTCTCCAGGTTGAGCCCCTCCAGCTCCTTCAGCTGCTCCTCATCAGACTTGTGCTCCAGACCCTTCCCCAGCTCCGTTGCCCTTCTCTGGACATGCTCCAGCCCCTTAGTGTCTTTCTTGTTATGAAGGGCCCAAAACTGAACCCAGGATTTGAGGTGTGGCTTCACCAGTTCCCAGAACAGAGGAGCAATCACTTCCCTGGTAAAAAAAAAAACAAAAACCACAACCAAACAACCTACACTTGGCTGTGTTTTCAAAAGGTTTTGAGCATTGCAGACATCCTGAAGTCCCAGGAATTTTCCCAAGAGAAGTCAAACTAGCTCAGTTGTCCTGGATAAGTGTCATCACCGATAACTCCACCCTGCCAATCAAAACATGTCTATTGGATTGTAGTGAGGACGGGGGTATTTTTTCCCCCAGCCTCACCCTGTCATGCAGTGACAGTGCCCAGTCTCACACTCCTCAGAAGCTAACTTTGTCAGAAAGAAATTTGAGCCTTTCCACCCTGACTTATTTAAAATATGCCTGGTAGGTCTCATGAGTAACGTACCTACACAAAGAGATCTCAGGAAATGTACAGATTGTGCAGGAACATAAATTTTGACTGAACAAGTGATGAATAGAATGCAGAGCAACATCCTCAGATTTTGGGCAAAGAATGTAAAATCATTCAGTGGTGTTTGCGAAACATGTCAGGCTCTGTCAGGAAGAAGGGTTATAAATAAATGTGAGGTAGATACTTTAATAATGCTATTTCATATACATGCAATAATGAACTTTAATTATTTCTTTGGGTTTCTTTCTCCTTTTACTGTAGCAGATGAGTCAAGCCCAGATGTGTAATGAAACTGCTACTAACATCACAGCATTTTCTTTAGAGGTGGCTGAAAGAGCTCTATGGATCAGCTGTCAAATCATTCCTCCTCCTGTGGGGTTTCCTTCATGCATCTCACCCAGAATTTAATTCCTCCACATATGGCAGGAGTGAATCATAGTGCAAGGAATTTTCTTGATGGAAAAGATTTTGCAGACAAGCAAAATGTCTTCTCACATCACTTGTCCTGAAATGAAGCCAAAGTCATCTTTACCACGCGCAGTGGAGCAACGTGCCAAGAGGAACCAGTTGCCATGGTATGTAGGGAAGTTCATCCATAACTTTGCATTCTGAAACTATGAAAGCTAATTTAGAGCTTATCTGTAACCTTATCCCCAAATATTTGCGGCAGGGAACGAGGAGATTGATTTGTTTCCTGCTGTGATGCTGGGAATTAACAGAGGATATCAAAAGGAAAGCTCTGAGGTGTTAAATGCAGTGATGTGGATAAATATGAAATACCTCACTCATTCCTTGGCTTTTCAGTGGAAACTCAGGGAAATGAAGAGAGAAATCCAGCACATCACTCCTTTTGCAAAATGAGTTCCTGTCAGTCTGCAATGACTACATGACTTTCACGAAGAGGAAGTCATATGCCGGGAATATCACTGAAATATTTTCATTCTCCCTTCCATCTTTAGTGCTCTGGAAGAAAGGCCAATGACAACACAACCCTGGTGAAAGGAACAGGATATTCTTCAAATCCCAACTCCATGAAGACACCATGGCTTGGTTCCTCTACTCTCACAGACAGGAGATTTCAGACTCACTGAGGGGCTACCCAAAAGTATTTGACTTAACTTGTCAGTTCTACTCTGAATCCCATACCTAATACTCCATGCTATACAGTGGATAAATAAACCCATGAAACACATCAATGCTGTAGACTCTTTTCATGTAAAAAGTCCTTGCATTTGACAGCTACTCACTTTATAAACACACCCAGACCCACCAATCTCCATTTCCTTTTGAAAATCAAGAAAAACAGAACAGAGCAGAACAAACAAAAAAACTCCCCAAGACAGAACAAAGCAGATAACCCATGGCATGGGTTACTCTGGGAACAAACACTTTGTCTTTACAATAGCGACAAAGGCAGACCTGCTGAGCTCAGTATAACTTGCTGCACAACCTACAGTCTCCATCCTGCCTCTGCCTTCGCTGTAAAATGGTGTATGGGTTTGCATGGCAGTTTTGGCAGCAAGGGGTGGCTGCTGAGAGAAGCTGCCAGAACTTTCCCCCATGCCTGACAGAGCCCATGTCTGACAGTGGCTCCCAGACAGACCCAGCACCACCCAAACCCACCCAGCCAAGGCTGAGCCCACCAGTGACAGTGGCAGCACCTCTGGGAAAATGTATTTAAGAAAGGGCAGCAGAGATCCACCTGCAGCCCATGACAGAGCAGGGGGATGCCCAAAGCAGGCTGTGACCCCATGGGAAGCCCAGACTGGAGTAGGTTTTCTGGCAGGACTTGTGACCCTGAGGGAGACCCGTGCGGGAACAGCCCGTTCCTGAAGGAAGTTACCCCATGGGATGGACCCACACTGGAGCAGGGGAAGAGTGTGAGGAGGAAGGAACATCAGAGATAACTTGTGATGAACTAATTGCAGGCCCCATTTCTCATGTCCCTGCAATGCTGGGGGAGAGTGGGTAGAGAATTCAGGAGTGAAGTTGATCTTAGGAAGAAAGAAGAGGTGGGAGAAAGATGTTCTAAGATTTGGTTTTATTTCTTATTATCCTACTCTGATTTGATTAGTAATAAATTAAAGTAATTTCCCCAAGTCAAGTCTGTTTTGCCCATGACAGTAATTGCTGGGTGATCTCTCCCTGTCCTTGTCTTGACCCACGAGCCTTTCATTAAATTTTCTCTCCCCTGTCCAGCTGAGGGGAGAGACAGAGCAGCTTTAGTGGCAACCAGGGTCACCCCAGCACAAAGGGAGATGGGTTCTTTCCCTTACAGAGTTGAAATACCTCCGTTTGCAAAATGTTGGTGATCTGCAGGGACATCTACTAACATTCAGCACTGGGATGTTTCCCAACTCATTTCCTATTTCATATCAAATCTTCCATATAATCACCAGTTCATAAACAAATAAGCCTAATAAAGCAGTTCCAAAAATAGCCCACAAAGCTCCAAACCACACTTTTTAGGACCTGTCCTTTTGTTTTGGTGGCAAATTTATATTCTGCAATGTTTTCTGGCCATTTACACCTTACTTAGAAAGGGAAAAAGCACCACTGGTGAGCTGTGAGATTCAAGAGGGCAGAAGGGGAGAGTCAAGAAGGCAAGAGGGTGATTAAAGGGATTTTGAGTGAACACAAGTGTCTACAAGGGGTCAATGCCTGTAGCCTTGGAAGCAACAAGCAGCACTAGGAGGAGAAAAAGGTTATATAATGTTGGATATTGTCAAGCTCAAAATAAAACACATCTCAAAATAAGGAGGCTTGGTGTAGGACAAGAACACAAATGACATCCCACATGCAAAGGATACATCTTTGTAAAATGGGGGATGCGAGGGACAAAACATATAAAAAAAAAATTAAAAAAATCACACACCAAAGTTTTTGAAACAAAAAATATGGTTATCTGCAAATAAAAAGTCATTTCCCTCCTTTGCTTTTCTGCCAAACACTTCCTCGTGCCCCATTTTTTCCCAGTCTGAGACTGGCAGCTCTGATCATGCAGGCAGGTGCCTAACAGGTGAACACCATTTGATATCACCAGTACCTGTTCTCAAACAGATGGTCTGAGGTTTCCTGCTAATTTAAATAATTTTGAACCCTTTAAACTCCTAAATAGCAGATTAGCAGCACCCCAGGCTGCACCAGGGATGTGTCACCATGTCACCCTCTGCCACATGTCAGATACACACTCATGGCCCTGTCAGACTTAAGCAAGATGCACTGGTGGGTAAGACCTATATCTACCTTTGGGGTCCCAAAATTATGTGAAGCTGGTAGACAGAGAATCCACACAGCTCTGTGGACTCCGCTAAAGATGAGACTGAAAAGTGGTAAATTCCCAGATGCTTCCCAGGAGATGTGACCTAAAGCTTAAATTTCTCCTCCTTAGGAATCTGAGAAGTTATATATATATATATATATATTTATATAAACACAAATCATTAATAATATACTTATTTAAACGCTATTTAATATCTATGTTCTACTCAGTACAGAGAGGGGACATGGAGCAGGTTTCCACAACAGAGTAAGGGACTCAATCTTCCACAGAATGAAACACCCTGTTTCACCCCGACTCTCCACAGAGTTTCTCCTCATCTCCATGATTCATCAAGGCTTCTCTGACACTGTTTTCATCTGAGCACTATAAAACAAGGCTCCTGTATCCTATGCCAGCAGATGGCACTCCAAAATGTGCAGCATCCACAGCTTTCCTCACCCCACCCCCCAGCCACTGCTGTAAAAGGTGGTTTTTTTTCTGTGCCTGGCTCTTCAGCAGTGCTTTTAATCATGTTTAAATACAGGGGTCAACGAAGTAGCTCCCACCATAGGGCCATCAAACTTCCCAGGGCTCAGCTTCCAGAAGAGGTCACTATGTCCTGCCGCACATAAAAGCCACATTCCCATTCTCTTTCCCTAAATCATCTCACCAATTACAAACTGCTGGGCACAGAAAGGGAGAAAACACCTTCCTCCCTCACCAGAAATCAGTTCTGATTGCAAGCAGATGCTTTGATCTTTTTTATTTTTGTTTACTGGGTGGTTTTTTTTTTTAGAGCAATCATCTGTGATTCTCAGCATGTCACTGCTGAGCTCTTCATGCAAATATAGCCCCATACAGAAATGAGAAGGGGAAAGGAAAGGGGAAAAGAAAGTGGAAAGGAAAGGGGAAAATCCTTCTTAAAGTAAAAAACACTGCAGTTCAAGAGACTCGGTTGTGTCAAGTGTAACATTGAGTTAGGGTTCTGGGAAGCATCTCAATAGTTTTATCACCACTCAGGAGCTTCACAGGCTGAGCGAAGGCAGAAAATAAAATACTGAATCTTTTAATTTCATCCAGGTGAGGTGTGCAAACCACAGCTCACAACAAATCCAGGGTTTGCACAGATTGGAAGCAGGATTTTCAGCTCTCCCCCATGGAAAACTGGGTTCATGGAAATAAACATTTTTGTCCCATTTTCATTTAGCTTCTCCATATGTCCATTATAGGTTTTTCCATGGCATGATCTCTGTACCAAGGAGGACCTCGGGAACCTCCTCTCTGTGGTGTGAGTTTGGCTTTGGGAAGCTGCATAAACAGGGGCAGAAGATCAACTTTCATTTCCCATGAGGTAAAAACTTCCTTCCTCTACCATTCCCAGCTCCTTTCCAGCATCTGAAGAAGAAAAGTACCGAAGTGGAGCATCAAAAGATGAGAGATTGAGGCCTTAACTGATTTAGGGAGCAGGGACAAAGTCCTCTTGCACCAAACCCGTTTGATTCAAGGCTCAGTGGAGTGACCAACTGCCTAATGCTGATCCCAGGGCATCACATGGTAACACGGCTCTAATTAAAGAGGATTAATGAAGGGAACAGTGCAAAGCTTTGCTGTGCTTTGCTGGAGGGGAAACAGTGAGATGCATCCTGTCATCTCACTGCTGAAATGACAAATTGCCCATGTGAACATCCACAAGAGGAGAATATCTGTGAAGGTTTGGCTGCATCCTTTCCCCCAGGATTCATTAGCATTTACGGGGATGAACAGGGACAAGGGGGATGCTAGGCAGGTACCAGCCCCACAATTTGGATTTGCTCCTGACAGTAACAGTGATGAACAACACCCGTGGCTCAGTGTTTTCATTCATAGAAATCATAGAATAACTCAAGTTAGAGAGGATCCATAAGGATCAGCAAGTCCAACTCCATTCCATTTTCATCTAAGAAAGCATATCCTGGGAGTTTTCATCAGGGTTTGTCCGTGGTGTATGCTGTGAACCACCATCTCATTTCAGACCGGGGACAATCAGATGAAAAAGTCTCTTAAAATTAAGGGAATTACTTGCTACACAGGCACCTTCTCAAATTGGCAAGTTTGTGAGAGTTACAATGGAAGAGCTCTGCTTGTGTTTAGGTGAACACATTTATTTTATTTATCACCCAGACTCTTGCTATCAGCTCAAAAATAACTACTTGAAACGTTATCTGCAGCACATGCCTTATCTTACAGATCCTGCTGTACTTCATAAAGAAAATATATATAAATTACCCCTCTGATATATGTCCAGCTTTATGATTTGACTCCAAAGGTATTTCAGAATCCTGGGTTACCATTAAAAGTGAAGGTAAAACTCTATAACAAACCAAAACATCAGTGGAAGTTTAATTTGGCAAAAATAACACAAACTCGAAGTACGGTTTTCAGCTGGGCTCCAGAACTAAGTAACAGAATAAACAATCAAAATTCAAAGTGTGATGCTCTGTTTCCTTGTGTTTTCATTAAATCAGGAATAATTGTGACCAATTAAAAGAGTCTGAGATGGCAAGTCTGCCTTACTGTGCCAGGTCAATTTGGGGGCTGGTCTGTGCAATACCTGGAGCATCACATGGCACTGATGCTCCTCCAGTGGAGGCCACCAGGTTGGTTAGAGGGGTGAAGCACCTCTCCTATGAGGAAAGGCTGAGATAATTGGGATTGTTCAGCCTGGAAAACAGAGAGCTTTGGGGTGATCTGATTGAAGTCTTTCAGTATCTGAGGGGAGGCGACAAGAAAGATTGAGAGAGACAACTTTTTAAAAGAGCATGGAATGACAGAACAAGGAGGAATGGCTTCAAACTGAAAGAGAGTAGGTTTAAATTAGGGGAAAAAACATTACTGTGAGGGTGGTGAGGGACTGGCACAGGTTGCCCAGAGAAGCTGTGGATGACCCATCCCTGGAAGTGTCCAAGGCCAGGTTGGACGGGGCTTGGAGCAACCTGGGATAGTTCCACCCCATGGCAGGGGGGTGGAACGAGATGACTTTTAAGGTCCCTTCCAACTAAAACCATTCCATGATTCTATGATTCGATGATTTCACAGGTGATATACAGAGTAGGGGAGGTAACAGCACTCCCTTCCACACAGGAATGAAAGGGGCTAAATGCCTTTAAATTTTATGGTGAATATAACATTGGTTAGTTAAACCCTGAAAACAAATAAAATGGGCCTTAGAAAGTCCAGTAAATATTACTTTTTGTCTCCACTCTGATGAAGGAAGGGTTAACATATTTCCAAACACATTTTTTTCATGGGAAAATACCACTGCTGTCCCCATTTAATCATGTGATAAATGCAGCCATCAAAGTGGGTTTAGAAGAATAGAATTTCCTTCCTTTCAATAATCCATCTCCACAGGAGGGGTTTAAATGTATTAAATAACACTGCATTCACTTTGGAGCAAGGTGACACACTCAGGAAGGTTTCACATTTGTTACTCCAGTTGCTGCATGATCTTTGCCAGGGTAAAAGTCAACTTGGACTCTTGCAATGCAGCTCCTGGAAGGTGGGGTTGAAGGAGGGGAGGTGGAAGGGGTCCTATAAACATCCCCCTCACAATCAGCACAAACCACTTCCACTTGCAGTGGGCAGAAACACTCACTACATCATTATGCTTCTGGGAAAAAAAAGGAATATACAGAGGAGACAAGCCCAGAGAGTGAACAAAATTCAAGCTTTTTATTCACTTTTTGTAATTACAGTACTGCCATCACAGCCACACACGTCCTGCAGACCCAGCCTACATTTCATCAGCTCTGGGATCTTGGCCTGTGTTTGCTCTCCTCTTACACTGCTGTCAGCACAGCTCTGACAGTGCTGCCAGAGGTGACTCTCACTGCCCAGAAAAGCTGCATCCAAGGACAAAGCTCTCCCAGCAAGGTGAGTGTCCATCCAACTGGCCACAACTGTCACTGTATTTATATTTAATTTTGGGGTTTATTTTTATTTATTTATATTGATGAAGCTGTAGATATCTACAGAGATACATTTATAGCCATACAAATCTGTGCCAGCAGTGCTGACTGGAAGCATGAACTGCCCACACTCACTGTGTAAAAAGCAGCACTCAGGAGATAAGAGGATTCTGAACTCATTGAGACAAAGTCTGGGTCTCATGCAACAGGCGAAAAATCCATTTCCCATCCTTACAGGTGCAGAGATCCCCTCCAAGAATGACCCTGGTTTGGCATGAAGGCATGTGTATTTTCAATATCCTTTAAATTTAGCAGCTGGCAGTACCTAAAGGGGTCCTACAGGAAGGCTGTTTTTTGCAAGGGATTTTTGCAAGGGTATGGAGGGATAGGACAAGGGGGAATGGCTTTAAGCTGAAGGAGGGTAGATTTAGGTGAGATATTTGGAAAGAATTCTCCCTGTGGTGAGGCCTTGGAACAGAGAAGCTGTGGATGCCCCATCCCTGGAAGCATCCAAGACCAGGTTGGATGGGGCTCTAAGCAACCTGGTCTAGTGGAAGGTGTCCCTGCCCATGGCAGGGGGTTGGAACTGGATGATTTTTGAGGCCCCTTCCAAAGCAAACCATCCTATGATTCCACGAGACAGGAGCACAGCAACTACCTAGGCAGACACGGCAAGCAGTGGGGAAAAGTATTTGCTTCCTCCAGCTCTGGAAAAACAACAATGTGGGCACCAGCTGAGCTGTCTGTCCCAGCCCCTGGGCACAGTCAGGATGTGCTCTCCGTGAAGGTGCTCGCTCCCGTTAGCACAGAGTGTTCAGGGCACTGTTTGATCCCGTGGCCCCAAACGCCTCCACACGACCCCAGTGCCACCATTTCCCACACACACACACCCTCTCAGGGGGAGAGGAAGCGTCTCCCAGGATGTGGGAGTACAAAAGCAAGTGGTGGCAGGGCTGGGTGGTCGGACTGTCTCATTCCAGACAAAACAACCCTTTGGATTGTGCGAGGGCTCCGGCAGTGACTCAGAGCTGGGGTAGAGCAGAGAGGCTTCAGAGCTGCTGTGGAGGAGGCTCCAGACAAAAGAAACCCTTCCCTCGCCTTCATCCTCTGCCCACACAAAAACCTCTGTCCTTTCTCACTCAAATGAAAGGAAAAACCAATTAAAAAAAAAAAAAAACCACACGGAAACAACCAACCAAAAAAAAAAAAAAAAAACAACCAAAAAACCAACAACTTAACTAACCCAAAACCCAGGGAATGAACAGTGAGTCCTTTGCTTGAGTGCTGGTAGAGGCAGCTGCAGTTTCTGGTTTCATCAGCAGACACAGGTAAGAAAAGTGGGCTGATCCCGTGACAGGGGATTGCTGAGGAAAATCCACACAGATCAAGTTGTTTGGGCAATTTAGGAATTCCCCCCAAACCTTTATATAGATTTGGTCTTTTCTTCTTTTGCAGAATGAGGAGACTGGAATGTTTTTGGAAGCTCACACCTCTAGCCTTTGCTAATTATGTCCTTTAAAAATATAATAGGATTTGAGGTGTTTCTTACATGCAACACTGAAGCCCTGAGCACTTCTGATGTCCCATCAAACCTCTGCACCAGCAGCACCAGGAATACTGGCGTTTTCCCAAGATCTGTAGTGCAGGTTTTATCACCCTCAAGGATGGAGGAATTCTTTATTTTATCTTTTACAGTTGCAAAATGCTGTGTCCCTGACGAAAAGGGAGTTTAATGGTTAGTTAGTGAAGTTCTGTGCCTACAAAGCCCACTGGAATTTTTTTTCAAGATCGTGGGCATGCTGAGGAGAAAAGACCTTCCCTTCTCAGACACATTTGAAAGCAGTGCAAGAACAGGACTTCGGGACATTCAGAATAGATTCCACCTCCCTTGAGAATATAAGGAACAAATAAAAAAATTAGGCGTGAGTCTGTTTCCATCCACTTAAGAAATCCCTTTATTAGAATCTGTTTCTCTACCACCAAACAGGCAGAAAAAGAAAATATTTAAATTTTCTTAAGAAAATTGCTTTAAATGACTGCCTTAAAAAAAAAAAAAATTAAAAATCAAAAACCAAACAAAAGCCCACACTTCAGTAAAGTCAAGAAAAAAATAACTGTGTGATTTAAATGCTCAGTATTGACAGCCCTGGGAACAGGGGAGTGGGCTGATTACAATATGGCTTTTAATGGATGCACAGTCATTTAAAACAAAGTTGACATTATTGAAATAACACTTTTTACAGGAGGAGCTGCATCCTAAACGACCTTGAGAAGACACAGCAATTACTACCACACATGCAAGATAAATTATCACCAAAGCCAAGGCTTGATTTCCTGAGATAGAGCAGCCAGTCTGGAGCATTTAGAACTGGGATGAGCTCTAAGATAAGATGTTGGAGTCAATAAGATAAATGTGTAAATAAAAAGGTCCATTTGTCGGGGCAAAAGCTGTATTTTGATTGTGAGAAATTAAATTTTGCATTTCAGGAAAATACAGAGCACAACCTCCTGCAAATTTTGAAGACAGTTTCAAATATCTTTGGACTTCCAGCATGAGGAGAACCTACTGCATCACAAACTCATAGTTAATTACTCAAAATAGCCTGGTGGTGTTTGCTGAGCCTGTGAAATCCTCAGGGTGGCACAATGTAGTAGCTGTGCTTATACAGCTTCTACCATCTTAAGGACCCGGTAAAAATAGAAGCCCAAATAACTACAGTCATTCCACACACACATACATATGTGCAGTTTATGCAGATATTATTGCCAAAAAATTATTCTCCCATAAAGGCACAAGGATTGGATCTTGCTGCCCCCAAAATGAGAATTTTACTCTAATCACACAAAAAAGAACAACTTCATAAACACAGGAAGGAAGAGAGAAATGATGCTTCCTGCGAGAAGGAAGTCCACTTAAAGCAAGAATAAATTGATGCAGTCAGGAGAAAAAAAGCTTGTATATGCAAATAGAGGTTTATTACCCATCTTTGTGCTCCTAAGAAACATAATTTAGTGACCTCTGAGAGATGGGTCAAGTAGGCTTATGGAATAGGAAACAAAGGCATCTTTATGGCAACTGCCATGTTCCACAGCAGTAATTATCCTTCCCTCTCCCCATGAGCAGCAGGAAATGAAGAGGGATGCCATTAAACTATGACAATTACTGTAATTTTAATTTCTAAATATTGCCAGGAAAAGTTTCCTTCAGGAAAAAAAAAAAAAAGTCTGCTCAGATTTTTTATGTGGTTTTTATTTTAAAACTCATTCCCCAGCTCAAACAGAGCCTGTGCTTCCCCTTCTCCCACTCCCCTGGGGGAACCACCCACAAAGTCTACACGGTGAGAAAGACCACTTTGCTCCTCATTAGCTGAGAAGATAGAATTTCATGGAATCACAGAATGGTTTGGATTGGAAGGGACCTGAAAGATCATTTCCAACCCCTTGCCATGGGCAGGGACACCTTCCCAGTAGACCAGGTTGCTCGGATGACTAAGATGGCTCAGTGTGGTCAGTGAGGATCCAGGAAGGATGGAGGTGGCCCAAAGACATGTCACAGATGCCTTAAAGGATGAAGAAACTCAGTCATCCCTGCCAGGAACTACCAGAGATGAATCCTGGGGAGCCTTCAGCTTCTCAGCCTTGTCTGCTCCTGGGTTTAATATCTGGAACTAGAATTTATTCAACCATGGGCACGTAACAGGTTCTTTCTGTCGGAAGCAGATGATGTTGGATGCACAATAATTATAAAGAATTAAAATAAGAATTAAAAAGAAGGATTCTTTTCATCTCCTGTGCTCAGAGACATTATTGACTGTTGTGGGTTTTCCTCAGGCTATCACTTATTATTTTAATATTACGGATAATCTATTCTGTGCTATTAAAGCATTATCATATTATATTCTATCCAATTGTTGCACTGTGGGATGGATTTCACCTATGCCTGCTCAGCTGTCCAGCCTCTCCCAGCCCTGACCACACCATCCCAGGCTCCAGGGGACACCTGAAATATTCCCTCTCCTACAGTGGGCTCTGCCTGGAAGGAGGAACAATTGGTTTTCACCATGGTGTGTTCAGGAGAACAAGTGGGATTTGAAGCCCATCGGCTCCACACACAGTCAGAAAGCAGAGGTGACCATATCACCAAACACTGTCTCTGTTTACTGCACCAGCAATTCCCCTAAATTGAAAACTCCTTTCCAGGATTCCCCTGGGCACTCTCTTAATGAGCCTTCTGAGGTCTCATTTTGGCCAGTGGGTGAATATTTAAAATTACTTTCACAGATTCAAGGGAAGGGACTTTTTTTACTTTTAATAGTTGCCACAAGGCACGTTCAACAATGATCATTTAGTGTAGTAAAAAATTGTGTCTTTCAATATATGCACCCACAGAACTACATTGATTTGTCTATAAACAAGCACATTCCTACAAACACATATTTGATTAAGAATTTATATGACTTCAGGCTTCAAGGAATTTTGGATCAATGCTTTTATTTTGCTTTTATAAACAAATAAACTCAATTAAAGAGTACTTACAGCAAACCACAATGGGCAGGAAACTAATTCTCCCAAAGCTTCACTTGGCAATTTTTACCTGTTATGTGGGTCTAGGGAATCAATTGCTCCCTAAATGGAAATTATTAGGGTTTATGTTACCAAACATCTTATCTTTCCTACTCACCAATGGAAGAGGGGAACTACAGGGACATGCATCTAGAAAAACAAGCATTCTTCAGGCCTCTTACAACTTGCTGTAATAAATTAAAGCATAAATAAAATAGAACAAAGCCCTGCAGGCAAACAGTGTTTGAATCAAGACTGGGTCTGCACCGAGTCACTCTGTGGTTTCACAGGACTCATAAATCAGGTCTCCTGAACATATGTAGAATTTTGCATTACTGCCCTAATACATGCACATAGTGGTCAGGCTCCAGTTCCTATGGGAACTATAATTCTGCATGTCCTGACCAAACTGCAGCTGGGAAAATAATAAGTAAAAACCAACCACTGTGTTGCCTTCAGCAGGTTTTGTACTTCTAATTTCTCCCCTTCTTGTGCTTGAAGGAGGAAAAAGAGAAGATGTGAAGCTGCAAAAGTATAGGGAAATTGAAGCGGATGTGACTGAATTTTCATCCTTTTCAAGCAGTTTGCATGAAGACTCCTTCATCCCCAGCCCGAGCAAGTGTCACTGCATGGAAAGTTTGTGCTCTTGAGTGTGATCCAGCCTATTTCTGAGTCAGAACCATCTCACCAAGGGCAAAATACAACCTCCTTTTCCACAATCCACCGAAACCCCCAGCAAGTAACAGCCACAAGAAGAAACAACCTGCAGTTGATCCAACCCAATCTCTGCTGATGCTCCTGTCCCACAGCAGACTGGCACTGCTACAGTCCCCTATTGGTTGTATTCTTACCTGTTTTAATGCAAAGGGGTTTGTTTGTCTGTCCTCTTCTTCCTCCAGCCTCCCTTTTCTTCCAACCACACCATCACTTCCCTCAAGATTTGAGCATTTTTGTCTTACATCCTATTTTTTCCCTCCATTAAAACTCCATTCACTTCCAGAGAAGGTTAGTTTTGGAGTCATCAACCATTGTCAATACATCAAAAAAGTTGATTTCATCCAGGCTTGCTCCAGGTGCACTAATTAGCACTCTTCATCCTATTTACACTTGTAAATAGCCAGCAGTCTCCCAAATCCTACGGAATAGCCATGGCCATGAAACCACATGGTAGTCCAGGCAAGATCAGAGCTGTTCCCTCCTCTGCAATCCACTCCACCAATAACACTCTAACAAAGTTAGTTAAAAGCCCAAGAAACAATGCAATAAAGCATGAAAACAAATCACAGCTAATTTGCACAAAATGACCCTCCTTATCTCTGAGCTCAACCATAAAACCCAATAAATATTTGCTGTACGTTGGATTGGACCACAGTTAAAGGACATGATGTTTGTGACCATGGTCATCACAGATCAGCAGCTGATGGGCAAAAATAAGCTGGATAATTTTTAGAAACTCGCAGCTGAATAGTGACATCTGTGCACAATCACTCCAAAGGGGGCGGTGGGAACTCCCAACCAGGATAAAGGAATTCATCAGTCCTTTGAGGCCTGGGTTTCATTTCACTGACACCTAAAACCAACTACACAACAATAAGCTCCAAGGCAGAAATGTAATTGCTTGAAATGTCATTAATATTAAAGTTTTGGTCCAAGGCAGAATTGTAATTGCCCAAAATCTAGTTAATATTAAAGTTTTGGTCCAAGGCAGAATTGTAATTGCTTGAAATGTAGTTAATATTAAAGTTTTAGTCCATTGACTTGCCTTAATGTCGGGATCTTTGGTGGCATCATTCCCCCCTTATTTACAGAGACGCATCAATGTTACAAAGTACAACTATTTCTTATATACATTAAGGAGATTATAGAAAACCAGGTGGCACAGCAAGGTAAAGAATGAAAATCCATCAGGAAAGCAGAAAATCTCCTGATTGTGCTTTAAAAGAGTATCAAGAATATCAGAAATAATCACTGAAATTAGGCAGAGAATTCTGCTTTTTACTGGCATGAGATCAGCTACAAATACCTACAAATTTTTAACACGTAGGATTTGAGAGAGCAACCTAATGCCTGTTGGATTCTTACTGCAGCCAACTGATCTCCTGACATCAAACCTCTCTTGGAAATCTGTGGTGATTTCTTACACACACACACACACACACACACACACACACCCCTTTTATATATATAATATTTTGCATTACTGTTTGTGAAAGGGAACACACACATGCATATATTTACATGTATATTTGAACATACATATCTTCATATATTTATAACTGTACATCTATATTTATATCTTTATATTCTTAAAATTTGCATATGTTCACAGGTACTCAATGTATTTAATTATATTTTATACATACATACACTTACATGTATGAAAATAAACATATACACCATGTAAGCAGTAACCACAGTATGTATGGATATGGATATAAAAATCAGAACATATATGTATATATTCTGATTCCATACAGTATTTATTCACTGAAAAAGTTCCTAATAAGGGTAAAAAGAGAATAAAAAGGCTCTATTTGCATATGTATATAATAGTTAACCACACTGTAAAGTAGACAAGAAAGTAGAATACGTGATCTTTCTTAAAACTGGGGACAGGTTTGATAAAAATTCCTCTCATTCTCTGCTATGAAATTGTCCTTGGAATGTGATTTCCAAGTGAAAGAGGATACAGGACTGCTTTTTGATAAATTTCAGAGTAGAAAAAACTCCCATCAAGAATGGAAAAACAGCCCCATGAGAACAGAAAAGCAGGGAATAATTAAACAGGTCTTATATAAGTCTTTTTTTCCCAAGTCCTGTATCCTCCACCTCCAAAGACGTCACACATGCCTGTTGGAAAAACACCTCGCTGGCTTCAGTGTAGGCAGTGGAGGAGCACCAAGCTCTTCAGCATCATTACTGGTGGTAGAAAATAGCCCTTTTTTAGCACTGTACTTACTGTCAAACACAAAGACACATGAACTTACCTGTTTGGTGCTTCTCTGCCCAGTGGGAAGCAAAGCTTTGGATTTTTCTGCTATTTTCTGTTAAAAAGAAAAGGAAAAATAAATAAAAAAAAAAGAGGGAAAATGGCTGAGAAAACAGTCCAAATATTTAGGAAAGGAGTCATATAAAGCTATTTCTTCTGCTTTTTAAAGAAAAGGACATAGAGAAAGCTCCTACTATTTAGAAAAAGAAAAGGAGTATAATAGCACTGAAAAGCTTGGTCTTACAGGCATTAAAAGCCTTCAAAGCTTCCAGGATGACAAGGTTATCAAAACTGAATCAGGCATTTAAGGAATGACAGCCAGGACGTGGATAAGTAGCAATTTCCCACTCAGATTGGTTTCCTGACGCAACAGGGCATTCACAAACTGCACTGGTTAATTTTGGCACCTCTGAATCGATGACAGGTTTTAAAATAAAAGAAATCAAACCTGTATGTGCAGTTCTGATGGATTGCACTCATGAGCATTGGGAAAAAAAGGCATTAAAAAGTGTGTGTGTACATGGGGGTGGAGCTCTTTACCCAAATCATTCCAACTTCTCATTTAATAGAAAAAATAATTTCATTTAAAGACCCCACACTTAGTTTCTTGAATAGGACAGAGAAATAATTTAAAATGTGACACAACACTAGAGATAATGCATTGTTATTATGCAACACAAGTGCAATTTTATGTACATCTTTTTGTTTATTTGTTTATTTTTAAGGCATAGGCAGCAAGTGTTGGCAAATCCATCAGCACAGAGGTTTTTAAATAAAGATCCATTATTAAGTACATATTGATACATTATTAAGTGCATGTTGCCAGCCAAATTTCATTACACCTGTACAAATGCAATATATGCTTCCCATGTGCTGCAGCCACGGATCAAACTCACTAAAGTGAAATAAGAAAGGAACCAGAGTTTGTCCAGGTTGTGTTTTTTGATTAATCCAGATATATCTGCAAACTTGCTGCTGCCAGGGAGAGGAGCAGTTTGAGGATGCTAAATTTAAGTCATTACTACAGTGTTTAAAAGCAAAGCAAATCTGCTCATCAGTGGAGCCTCCCCAGGGTAAACAGGGTGAGCAAGAAGCAAATGAAGGAGCTGGAGTTCAGGCTCTGTTTGTTTTATTAAACAGCTTGATCTTGGTGACAGATCCAAACCACAAGACGTGCTCAGAAACTTTCTGGCAAAGCCATATAGCACAGCAGAGCCGGGGGGGGGGGGGATATTTAAATTATCAAAGCTGCCTGCACATTTTCTAGGAGCAGAAAAGGTGAAAAGGGCATTGTGCAATCAATTCACACCAAAATAACATCAAGGCTAAGCCAGATGAAGCACTGAAAGTCCTACCAGACACACAGTTGGCAAAACCACACTTTTTTCTTCTTTTCAGCTGCTGCTGAGTTGTTCTGCAGTCCCATGTGTGTGAATGCTCCAAAGCAATGATACATCCCCCTGCACTTGGCACTGGTGAGGCACCTTCAATTCTGGGTTCAGGTTTGGGACCCTCATGACAAGAAGGACATTGAGGGGCTGGAGCGTGTCCAGAGAAGGGCAATGGAGCTGGGGAAGGGTCTGGAGCACAAGTTTGGTGAGGAGCAGCTGAGGGAGAGAGGGGTGTTTTGCTTGGAGGAAAGGACCCTCAGGGGGGACCTTATTGCTCTCTACAACTCCCTGGAAGGAGCTTGTAGTGAGGTGGGAATTGGTCTCTTTCCCCAAATAACAAGATGAGAGGAAATGCTCTCAAGTTGTGCCATGGGAGGTTTAGATTGGATATTAGGAAGCATTTTGTAAGTGAAAAGGTTGTAAAGCTTTGGAATAGGCTGCCCAGGGAAGTGGTTGAGACACTATCTCTGGAAATATTCAATAAATGTGAGGGTATGGCCCTTAAAGACATGGTTTAGGTGGTGCTGGGTTGGTGGTTGGACTTGATGACCTTAAAAGTCTTTTCTATGATTTCTTGACTGACCAAGTAAGAAAAGAGGGTGGAATCCACATGTAACCAGCCATGTGGAGATGCTCCAGGCTCCCAGGAGTCACACTCACACTTCACACATTCCCAAACTCACAGATGGAAGAGTGGAAGCAAGAGTGACCCTCACCTTCTGCACAGCTCCGTATCTCTGGATGGCATCCGACAGCTGGTTCTTCAGCCTGTCCAGCTGGAGCCTCTCTTGCTGTTTTGGGAGAAGAGAAGGCTGGTTAGCAGGTATGTGGAGATAAATAAAGTAGTAGAGTGTCTCTGAAACCCTGGAAAATTGTCCTGGGGGGACACATCAAATAAACAAGGTGGGCACAGATAGTATCCTAAAACATTTCACTGGGGCTGCCAGGATGTGACAAGACTTTATTTCTAGGAAGTGAGCATGTGATTCTTTGGTCTTTCAGGCCAAAGCACTTAAAAATAATGCCACTTTCATATTCAGTATAGCACTGGAGAAAATAACCCAAGGGATCTTCCCATAAAAATCCTTTATTTGGATGATCACCACCTCATTTGATGGCAGTGGGAGACTTACTGGAATTGAGAGGTCCATCAGCCACAACATTCCTTCTGCCTGGCCTAGCACCTGATTGTCAGAAACCAATTTGTCTTCATGTTTTCCAAGGAGCCCAGATGTCACCACCTTTCTGTTTGGAGCTTGCTCCAGCAAGATTCTAATCTGTATTTTAAACAAAAGTGTTCTTGGAAGGAAGACCCCAGTCAGCCTGATGTAACTATTCAACATGAGTTAAAATCTCTGCTCTCACATGAAGTGACCAAACCCAAACAGTGTCACGCGATGGAAATTCTCCTGGAACTATTCTACCCCCTGGATCTCAGATTTTAGATGTGCAGTTCATGTATCCAGGTTTTACAGAGGGGAATGAACTGCAAGGAAGTGGGAAGTCACCTTAAAATACAAGTAGCAAACAAAGCCCAACCTACACTAAAGTTACTGAGCAGAAATGTTCAGTTTACAGCCATTTCAGAATTCAGAATTGTTCAGTTTACAGCCATTTCAGCTGTTCCAGAAAACTGCCTAAGAATACAAAAGCACATTTTATAAAGGATGGGATAAACATCTTTGATTTTTAATGGCAGCATTTCCGCACACAGAAGAATATCCCAGTCTTACAGTACTTCATCTAAAGATTTAAAACCATTTTTAGAGCAGGGCAAGTATCATTATTGCCATTCTATAGATAAAGATCCATAAACCTTATGTTTGTTACACATGGAAAATAAGATAAAACTGCCACCCTGGAGAGCTGATCTCATGCTCCAGCATCCATCCTACCAAAAAAAATGGAATTCCTGACAGGCCTGTCTATTTACATCCTTGGAGGTTATTTTGGAACAAAGCCCTAAAATAGCCATGTGCTATTTTACATCAATCTCCTGCCTTGTATCCCACTGATCCACTTAAAGCAGCATCTTTGCTCCTGAAATACTCTCAATTTGCTCAGTTGGGCATCCTGACTCCAATAGCTCCAGCAGCACTTGGAGCTTCATTGGAAGTCAGAGAAACTCCCACAATGCACGTTGTTGGCAGCGCAGGGCTGGTGGAAAATAAGGAAGAAAGGGAAAAAATACATTTTTTTGTCTGTGTGTGCATGCAAAGCAATCCACAGAAAGATGGATTGGTAAGGACTAAGAAAGCTCTAAATTAATGGAAGGCTTTTCCTGCTGTGAGTAATTTTATGGGAGGAAAGTTTGCAGTCCTACCCATATTCCCAAGAGGGACTTACTGACCAGCAGCCAATATCCACCAGAACTATTTATTCTACATAAGAGACGAGGGCTACAGGCTTTATATCAAAATTTGTAGGTTTAATTACTTAAACTGCACAGTGTTAGAAAAGAAGAGCTAAAAAAAAAATAAAATCTGTTAAATTAATTGACCAGGGAGCAAAAAAATTATTATGCAACGCAATAGAGAGCAGCAAGTTTATTTCTTATATTGCTAAAATTGTTTGTATATCTATTTCCTTCAGCTCTTAAATATTTTCCCTTTAATTTAGTAATTTTTCTCCCCATGACAGTAAAAACTATTCTCCTGAGAGTCCCCAGTGGACACTGCATGGGCTTCAAGGGCAAATAATGACATTCTTGTGTGACACTATAACTGGGTTTAATGTGACCTTGCCTGATTCCCCTTTTGACTCAATTTATGTCACAAAATGGAGCCAGGAGATCAGCACAAAAAGAGCATAAAAAAAGCCCAGATGCCCACATTTCTGAGACAGCCTCTTCTGTTTCATCAAGCTCAGATGGAATTATGCAAGAAAAGGAAAAAAATAGTCCTTGTAGTCCATCACTAATCAAAGTAACATGTTAAAAACTATCCTGGTATTAAGGCTGATGCCTGCACAAGTCTGATGTCAACATATGGAAACAGTCATTCCAGGTTTCCCTCCTTATCCTCTCGAGTGGACCATCATCCATTCATTTTTTGTTTCAGGTGGGCTGGATTGCGCAGGGTCCTCCACATGTTACAAAGGTAGCCTGGGGTGATTCAACCTTTAAATCCTTATCTCATCTGCCTGTTGGCAAGTGCCATAAATCCAGGCTGTAAAACCCACTTGGGACAGAGACGAGTGGTGTGTTTAGAGCACTGTTATTACTTGGTGGAAGGGCAGTGACTACAGAGCTGGAGTAACATGGGACTTTGGAAAATGGCAGGAAGTGAATGAGGACAAAACATCAATTCAGGAAAGTTCCTGACTTAGAAACCATATGGATGCTGCAAGCAAGAAGATAACAGAAAACTGCCAGGCAGAATCAAGTAGAATTGTCCTTATTGTCATTTCAGTTGCCGAATCATCTTTTATGTGGGTCAAACTCCTCTACCCTCACATCAGTTGGAGTTTGGTCCCACAGTATGCTTCTGTTCTTCCCCATGATTCAAACCACAGGTCAAATTCAGCAGGAATATCTGGAGTGTAAGGAGTTTTGTAGGAAGGCCAGAAACCTGTTTGTCCAATCTTCACATTGGAGACCAAGGGATGGGGATCATTCACAGCCTGTGACAATGCTGTTCATAGGAGTTGAACCTACTGAGGACATTCCAGTTTGTCCATATAACAGAGGGATTCTGTGGGGTAAATTGCAACTCAAAGTCCTGTTCTGATCTGGCCACACTCTGTATTTATCTATCCCCAAAGCTGCCTTTTTACCAGCACTCAGCCCTGAGTGAATGTCATATCCACAATGTATTCCATGGATTTGGTTTTTCCAGACACTTCAACACAATTCCAAACTCACCAGTCCCCAGTGCACCCACTGTACGACTGAGTCTTTAGCCAGTGCCAAATTTATGTGGAGTCAGATGATTTCTGTGTATTTTCACCCAAACTGAGTGAGACTCTGAGATAAATGTGAACTGGCCAAGGCTTGTTGCTGAGTTCTCAATTTCCAATTCCATACGATACAGTTTTGGGAGAAGAACTGGTTTCTGCAGCTGTTTTCCTCTGGGTCATTTATAAGTGAGAACTACATTTACCATGTCACAGGAAAGGAAGTTATAACAAGCCATGGAGCTCAACAGCCTTAAAACACCCACTACCACTTCTTTTTTTTATTATTCCTCCTTCCATAAGACCCATCACCCTCCCACAACATCACCTGGATTGGCACATACCCTGGATGAGCCTCTGACAATCTCAGACAGCTGCTTGATGGCTTTGGTGCTGGTGGTGATGGTTTTATTAGTCTCCTGCTGGGTCGCATGCCTGCAGAAGGGAAGAGATGATGGGAATTGCAATTGAAATTAATTGCATAATGAGACACTTAGAGACATTTATCAACCTGCAGAGCAATTGAGACAACACAACACACAGCACATGGAGGCACAGGAGGGCTGCAAGAGTCCTGAATCTTGACAATGGAAGACAGAAGGAAATACTGGGAAGGAGCTGCCCAAAATATTCTTCCTGTGGTCAGCAGAGAGGCAGTGGCTGTGGACCTGCAGGGTCAGTGGGGGTGATAAAGTGAAAATAGGGGGTGGACAGGTAAGGAGGCCATCACAGATGGTTGGTATTCCAACTAAAATTGCCAAAAAAAGGGTTTTATAGCAAAAAGAGAAGGGACGGGGGAGTTACCTGATGGCTGGCCCAGGAAAATATTGTACTCAGAAGAGATTTTTGAGTTTGAGCAGGACAAATTTACTTACAGCGATCATCTATATGATAATGGCAGAGTATTCCAGGAAAGCACTTTACCTGACTGCTTTACAGCACTATAACAGGCAGGCAGGGAGCCAAACCAGTCCCCTTTCATGGTTGTCCCTCTCCTTTATACCCTCAATTCTGGCACCATTATTTCTTGTAAGCACTCACTGCTGGCCTTGCTCTTTGGGACCAAAAAAAAAAGGGGGCAAGGGGCATAAATTCTTCCCAAAGGTACTTATTTGCTCAGTCCAGTAGTTCTCAAGCTTTGTTAAGATCAACAGGGCACTTTCAGCCTCTGAGCTTCCCCAGAAGCACTTCACATCTTTTTAGATACAAAGGGGTGGTTTTCCATGAGGTTTCTTTCAAAAACTCAAGAAATACTTGAAAAAGACCCAGAGAAAATGGTGGGTTTTTTCTCCTATAGAGGACATATAGCAGCCACAGTTGTATTGAAAAGACTCATTTGTCAGTGGTTTGGTTTGGTTTCGTTTGGTTTTTTTCAGGTTTGGTGGGATTTGGAGTGACTGGAAGTTCTTTGATTTAAAAAAATGTCAAGATGACTATCTGTGGCCCCTCTGTCCTCAAGACCCATGGTCTGTCCTGACTCTTCAGCTCCCTCCTGCTTCTCTGCCAGTACTGATGGACACCAGCTCTTTCAACACTTATGTCAACTCTTTCGGCACCTCCTTTGAGGAGCAAGGCCAGTCCCTAAAGTCTTTACCAAACACAATCCTGACTAAAATTACATTGAGAGCTCTCTTAAGGTCTCAGTACAAAGTTTGGCAGGTTTTTTCCCACTTCAGTGTTTTTCTGCAAATAGCTCAGTTGGGAAAGTTCTCGGGGATATTAGGATCATAGGATGGCCTGGGTTGGAAGGGACCTTAAAGACCATCTTGTTCCTATCCCCCACCATGGGCAGGGACACCTCCCACTATCCCAGGTTGCTCAGAGCCCCATCCAACCTGGCCTTAAACACTTCCAGGGATGGAGCATCCACAGCTTCTCTGGGCAACCTGTTCCGAGGCATCACCACCCTCACAGTAAATAAAACTGGACTCCTTTGAGACCATACAGGAAGGAGAAATAATCCCATATGAAGACACAACTGGACCCAATGACTAGTTATTATCTCTGCTTAGTCAAATTAAGATACCATTTCTGTAATCATTCGTCAAAATGCATTTCATTTATTTATGATCCCAGGACTCACTGCACCAGATGAGCAACTACATCACTTTTAATTTGAGATGGAAGAGGTCATATCTAGCACAGACAGGTATTCCACACTGTCACTGCAGGAGAGGGAGCTGACAACTGAATCCTGTCACATTGTTTACATTAAGGAGTGCACAGCCTGATCCCCAATCTTTTCATCAAGTAAATCTTGCCACCAAGTGCATGAATTCCATAACCAGCAGATGATGCAAAAGTGAGATTTCCATACCTAATTCCTCTTAATGGAAGGCAAGATTCTGGAGCTGACATCCAGTCATTTTGATGACCTCATTAAATTATCTTCCCAAAAAGAACTGAGGGATTTATACACCAGTAATTCCCCATCCCCAAAGTAAAATGGCTTGTTAGGCTCATGCATCTGATCCTTCCCAATCTCTAAAGTTAAATAAACTCTTATGTAATAAATCCACACCGTGCACAAACTTTACTCAGCTGCAAAATAACTGGGAGCAGGGGTACAAAAAAATAAAGGTTCTGCCTTCCTCTTTTAATTCAAAAGGCACTTTAACCAACAAGCTGGTGCTTGATTTTGGCACTTCCCACTATGTTGTCAGCACAATTAACTTCTTAATCTTCAGCCTCAGAGATAAGCTCAGGAATGAGACAATGATTATATTCAATTTACATTAAATGCTATTAAAATCTTCATTAAAAAAACAAAACAAAACAAAACAAAAACAAACCTTGAAACTCCACTCCCTGCAGCATTTTATTTTCATTTGTAATGGTAACAAGATATGTTGTTATTGTTGTTATTATTAGTATTATTAGTATTATTATCTGTCTTTATATTCCTCTCCCTATGGAAGTGTGAAAGTTAATTAAAGGGTTGTCTTTGATGAATAAAATTTGCCTCTCAAAAGAGTCCTCCACACAACAGGAAGTTAATACTCAGTCTGTGGAGTCACCAAGTACCTAAAATATAAATGTTGTAAAAGATTCACCTGCCTGAAAACAAGCACTCTAAGAGTAAAAACTGAAAGGGCGTCTCTTAGGAGGAGAAACAACTCTTGCTGAGCATTTCTGCATGCACAGAGATTGCAGAGACAATGCACCCAAGAGGTGCCTGTGGTGGCTGTTTTCTGTACCAGAGGAGCACAGTCCACTGAATCCATAATCACTGAACCCATAATCACTGAATCCATAATCACTGAATCCATAATCCCCAGTTGCTCCCAGCTGGTTCCCTGAATGACCATATCTCTAATTTATTTATCCAGTTTGAAGGGGAGCACTGCAAAGAGGCAGAGGCAGTGATGGCTGCTTCCCTTCCCCGCAGGGACAGAGGGAAGGAGCTCAACTACTGTTTGTGCTGCTTCTTTGAGACACTTGATGAATGGCCAAGTCAACAAAAGATAATCAGACCCCAAATGCAACAGCAAAGACCAACAAGGGAAAGACTTCTCTCTGCCTCACTGTGCCTGCTGATCCTTACAATAATCCCAAAGAGTTTTGTTTTCTAGTTCCAGCAGGAAATGGCATTTCCACTCATAATACAAGATACAGCTTATTTTACTTTCATCTGATCCCAAATGGGAGAGCAATAATAAGTTTTTTGGGTACAATCAAAGGTTCCTTTACAGTACTGGTTTAAACATCATTAAACCCAACATCCCCTCTGGCACAGGGCATAGCAATGGGGTAGGTTTTTTGCATTTAAGAGCTGAGTGGTCAAGTAGGTTTGACTGGAGTTAAGCCAGGTAGCTCAGCATGATTCAACTTGTGTCTTTAACAGCTGCTGTAATGTTCACTGCAGTTTTGTTATCCAAAAAAGGTAAAAATTATAGTATGTGGAGCAGAGCACTGAGCTGCAAGATCTGTGGCTTAAGCAGATGTAGTTTGAATAGCTGCATTTACATTTATTCCATTGTTGTTGCAGACATAAATACATAAAGGTGCATCACACATGCATAAGAAAATTGCTCACACCACATAACATTTCTTTCCTGTCCATCAGATGGATTTTAGGAAGGACTTGTGCCTGTGGGAACTGATGTCGGTGGGAACTGATAGGCCCCAGCAAACTATAAATACATGTAAATATAACTCCATGCATTGGCCACAGGGACAGCCATGGAGTAGCAATGAGTACTTAGTCCCTGAGGATCCTACTCCCCTCTCTCCACCTAATCAAGGTGCTTAAATTTAGAGCAAAGACAATGGAGGTCCTTTGTGGTCTGTGGAGAGGGGCATCTCCAAAGATGATGCAGAGAAGTCCACACTTCAGTAGTAACCCACCATTTCTGGATGTCTCCTACACAGCCAGGATGGTCCTAGAGCAGAATCAGAGAATCATAGAATATCCTGAGTTGGAAAGGACCCACAAGGATCATCCAAGTCCAGCTCCTGTCCCTGCACAGGACAACCCCAAGAATCACACCATGCTTGGGAGCATTGTCCAAATGTTTCTTGAGCTCTGTCAGGCTTGGGGCTGTGCCCACTGCCCAGAGAGGCCTGTTCCAGTGTCCAACCATCCTCTCGGTGAAGAATCTCTTCCTAATATCCAATCTAAACCACCCTGAAACATCTTCATGCTATTCCCTTGAGTCCTGTCCCTGGTCACCAGAGAGAAGAGATCAGTGCCTGCCTCTCGTCTTCCCCTCGTGAGGAAGCTGTAGACAGCTGTGAGGTCTCATCTCAGAGCTAAGGATATTTCCAGAAATGGATGATCCAGGCTGATGTGTTCAACAGTTGTATAAACAAACACTTTTATTTAAAGGCTGGAAACTTTTGCTGCATTAGATTACTGTCCTTTACTGCCCACAGACAGCCCCAAACCTCATTCTCGAGGACTACCAGGCTCTGCTTCTGCATGATGAACTCAGTGGGTATTTCTCAACCCTAAGTATTTATTGCAGGTGTAAACGAAGCAGAAAAATGAGCTGGAAGGAAGGTCTATTTTACAGAATCACAGAATGGTTTGGGTTGAAAGCAACCTCAAAGACCACCCAGTTCCAACGCCGTGCCATGGGCAGGGATGCCACCCACTAGATCAGGTTCCTCAGGGCCCCATCCAACCTGGCCTAAGTTGTTTTACTAAGTTTCATCAAGCCCTAAAGTCCATTTACTATGTTGTTACAGTCACCAAAGCAAGAAAGGTTAAATCTACTTGTTCAGGCTCCAAAATGACTCTCACAGCCTTCCCCCCCACCCTTTCTGCTTAGAGACCTAACTGTGCATGTTGAGGAATAGTTTACAACAGGGCAAAATAAGAGCTCTAATTCTGATCTGTCAGCAAACCCCTTTGCATAGGTGTAAATCATCCAGCAGAGTAAAAGTCAGGAGAAAAACGGGCTGCTACTTCCAGGCTTCAAGCCCCACAATATTCTAAAATAAAAGCATCATGGATTTCCAATTTGCCTGTCACTTGAAAGTATTAGGAGAGGTGGTGCTATTTTTCTTACAGGAGCTTAGGGGATGGTCTGTGGTTGTGTGGGAAAAGAAGAGGAGGTATTTCAAATCCACCTGACAGTGGTGAAATACCATCTCTGGAGAGGAACGTGGCTATAGGTTTGCACTTGTGTTCTTTGGTGGTTCTGCATTAAAACAGAAGATTTTTTGTCAGACAGCACCTCTCACAAATTTCATCCCAGAAATGCAAACCTTAGCAAAACTTTTCATGGCTTTTTCAATACCTGTCAGGCACCTGCTTTTATCATTGCTGCTTAAAATTAAATAATAATAAATAAAGAAGCAGTTATTACTGAGATAAGGAGAATTCTTGCTCCCCTGCAGAATTTGACCAGCTGCAGGCTAATGGTTACTCATTAACTTGCTACCAGAAATTCAGGTTTGCGTTTTTCAACTAAATTATCTCCAGAACAGTCTGTAAGAAGCCCCTCTTAACCCCTCACCACCTACAGATCAGTTCAGTATCACCCCAGACTCATCTGTCAAGTCACTGCTGACAGCTCAGCCCTCAAGAAGGACCCCATGGGAAGCAGCTTCACAACTTCCCTGCCATTAGTCACCTCTCAAGTTAGTTTTCCTCCTCCCACCCATACTATTCCCAAGTCAGTTTTAATTTTACAAGTTTCACTTTATTTCCTAATGAAAGAGCCCCTTGGATCCTTTGTAAAAGCCTTGCAAGCGCTGAGCTATATTCACCTCCCTCTCTCTCATTATCCATAAGCCTCTTAGCTTAGGAGAGACAGAAATTAATTTAATTTGCCATAATTTCATTATGATGAACCCTGGTGCCTACTGATCATGATAGTGATTTTTTTTCCTCCTCCAGGTGCTGATTTATTTCCTTTTAACTGTTTATTTCCACTTAAACTGTTTATTTCTTTTTAACTACTCTTGTAACTCCTCTCGTGCAGAAGTAAGTCATCTCCCTGCACCAGATTTCTGCAAAAAGCAAACAGATCCCTCCCTTCCCATGCCCAGGACCTCGGCTGCCCTCCCTGAGCTCTTAATATTCACCAGAGTTTCCGATATTGCCCTGATAATCCTTTTAGTGCCCGAAGATAAATGACATCAAACCGTGACTACTCTGATTGCTTTGCCTGTGCTTTCTAATTCTGTCCTGCCTTTCACATTCCTGCATTAAGGGGTGGACCAGGGCTTAACATCTGTCAGGGAAAGGCCACTGGGATGTTTTCCTGCAGCAATTCTCAGCCAGAGGTTCCTGCAGCAATAATAGAAAGCAAGTTAGAGATGTACAACCTCCACACTGTTGTTAGCACACCTTTCTTCCAGTAATTTACTGCAGTTCCTTCCAGTTCCTTGGACTGGAGCTGTCTTTCCAGGTTTTTCAGAGTTGGAACTAGATGATCTTTAGGACCCCTTCCAACCCAAACCATTCTAGGATTTTATGATTAAGTGATCAAGCCCAGCTAAAGACTGTTGCATTTAGGACTCTGAAGCAGGAGTCGAGTTAACAGAGTCAGTCAACTTGAAGGGAGAACTGGGGGAACTACACACTCCGAGTCCTGCATGTACTTCAGAAACACAGAAAAAAAAACATACACTGTAAAAGTGTGTTAAAAAACAGTGGAAGGTGTCCCTGCCCATGTCAGGGGGGTTGGAACCAGATGATCTTTAAGGCCCCTTCCAACCCAAACAATTCTATGATTCTGTGATGGAACTGTCCCCCTTCCCTGGGAATTGCAGAGACGTGGATGTTGCCTTAGTTTTACCCTCAAATCTATTTATGTGTGGACTCCAATATATGCAAACCCCCTCTTATAACTTCCCTGTTACAAAACACAGGCTGGAAGGAACAGTCACAAAATGCAATAAAATATCAAATCTCAAGAACTTCATCCAGATAAAAATGCTGACTGACACATCTGCCTAAGTTCTCTCATAATTTATACTCCCGTAGAGATTTGCTCAGATATTTCAGAGCAGAATCAGAAACACTGCTTTGAGGGAATAGAAATGTGTAAGAAAGTGTCCTACACACACACACACACACACACACACACACACATGTATGTAGGAAAGACAAGGACAAATGGACAGGAGATAAATGGTAGTGCAGATTAATTTAGCCTATTATCCCTCCCACACTCACTCTCTTGGTTTTAGCATTTAACATGCATTCAATACTCGATCTGGCACTGTGAAAAGCAAAGATGAAGGGCACTTTACTGAGGGGAATGAATGATCGATTGCTTCGGCCCTCCTTGAGAAACTACCATGAAACTCTCATTAATAAAGGAGCCAGCACTTGGTGGATGAAAAGTTTTGGTGAATAGAGATGTAGAAATTTTTCTTTTTTTAGGTTTTATTCTGATTTTAAAAGTTGCTTCTGCTGGTTCACCTTTTCTTGCCACCAGATTTTTTTCAGTGGCAAGAGCGAGCAGAGCAAACATCTGCAAAAAGGGAACAAATCACACCAATTTCTGAGGTGTAGGCATTTCCATTCCAGAAAATACATGTTTCATTAAAAAGAAAAAAAAAAGCCAACATTGCTTAAACCCAGGCAATTTTAATTGAAAAATGAATCCATTTCACTCAAACGACTGTGAAGTGTTTTGTTATTTTGTGAAGTGAGCAAGAAATCAAAGGCAAACAAACAGCTCGAGACACTTTTCAGTTTGCTGGGGTTATTTGTGTATTTCTAGTTAGGGGCATTAAAGCACAAATGCTCCTGTGTGGATGCTTAAATTAAGCAATGTGCCTAAAC
This sequence comes from Pseudopipra pipra, assembly GCF_036250125.1. Taxonomy (NCBI): domain Eukaryota; kingdom Metazoa; phylum Chordata; class Aves; order Passeriformes; family Pipridae; genus Pseudopipra; species Pseudopipra pipra. The sequence goes on along the minus strand of NC_087549.1, from coordinate 2,795,840 downwards.
CCAGTTCCTCGATCAGGATTTAAGTGAGGAGGAGAAGGCATTAGCAGCAATTGTAGCACTGAAATTGTCAGGGTGTAGCAAACAGGCTGTCTCATACAGCAATGAAAAATGCCCACTCTTGGACTAACAAGAAATCTAAAAGGAAATGCAATGACCAAGCAATTCTTTTACAGTCTAAAGAGCAAAACCAGGTGGTTTATCATCTCTGAGAAACTCAGCTTCAGGAATCGGCAGACAAACATCCAGGGCACTGCAGCAGTGCACAGATATGATGGCCTCGTGTCAAGCCAGGGCAGGAATCAGGTGCTGTGGGTTTCAGAAGGAAGCAGGTCAGCAAAGGAAACAGTTAATGAAGTTACACTGACCGCCCATTCCATTCCAGATGAAAAATTAAGGAGATGTCACCACAAAGCTCATGGACCAGCCTGGAGGAAGGTTTGATACACACTGGTTTCCTTAATGGGAAATCTGAAGAAACTATTTTAAATGAGCAGCACCAAGGGACACCAGGTTTGCTAGAAATCCACTTTTTAGGCACTGTAAAAAGCCTTCATAAACCTCCACATGGAAGTTAATAGATGTTGCACTGTAGATATCAATTACTGAAGCTGTCTGGGCAATGCAAGTGGACTGGCACCTACAGCAGATGTTGAAGATGATGCAAACTCCTCTAACAGTGAAGTAACAGGCAGAGGAACCCAATATTCAGCAAACTCCTGATCTATTTGATTTGCTTCAGTACTATCACTGGCAGAGGCAGTGGAATAGCCTTTGGCTTCCAAGCCAGATGTGTGTGGATCTCACAACTTGGGTTTCTCTTGACATCCCTTTCTTCTCCATCTGAAAACTCCATTCAGATGGGACACGATGATTTTGGGTTTATTCAGCTGGGATTTAAATGCATATTCACAGGCAAGTCTATTTAAAACATGGCTGACCCCTAGAGTCCAGATCCAATGAGACCATATCCTTCTAAATAGATAAACATCTTTTGGACCTCACTATATGTAGACCTTTCTGTCCACAAAGAATGTGATCTTAATATGCTTTTTTTATGTATTCAAACGTGCTCATGTTCCCAAACCAGCCCCTATAACACACATCCCACTGTCCCACATCTCATCTCATCTCCCTGGGCTCAATCACCACTCTCACATGTCCTAAAGTGAATGAATTAATTTCCCCTCCCTACCATTTCCACACCCCCAACAATATGCACTTCACCAAAACCAAACATCAGCCACAAGTTCTCTAATTCTTCGAATAAACAAAAACAAAAAAACCCAAAACAACTTCACACCAAGAGTTTGCTCCTGTACCTCTATATCAGTCTCCCTGAACTCCTCAAATCCTGTGCCATGTGCTCTGGGATGACCCTGCTTGAGCAGGGGAGTTGGACCAGATGAGCCACTGTGGTCCTTTCCAACTGACCCATTCTGTGATTCTGCGATTCTGCATCCCCAAAACATGTCCCAGCCACATCCCCTGAGCTGGGACATGACCTCCTGCCCCACTACATCTCCATGCACTTATGAAGTGTGGCCACACACACCTTTCATCCATCCAACTCCATTAACTGAGACCAAGATAGCAGAACTTATCAGTCTGGTTCCCTGATCACATTTTATTCCCTGATATGGGATGTCCAAACCACCTCCTCACCCATCTAAAATTCATCCCAGGTTTCCACCCACTACCATGTCCTGAGCCAGAACTGTGGCTCTCAGCCTGCCTGGTACAATAATACTGAGACCAGACTGGGAAGCTGCAAATTGCTGCTGCTTCAGACAAAAAAAAAGTGACCTTCATGACTCCTTCTGAAGGTGACAACTTCCACTGCTGCTGAGAATGACACCTGACTGCTCCACCTACAATGGGCTGGGGACCTCTGCTCTAACCAGTGTGACCAGCTGCATGAGCTCCATGGCAAGAGCAAACCTCAAGTGCCACACAATTTGTTTTTTCTCTCTGCACTCCATCTCTTCCTCTGCTAGAAGGCACTTTGGAGAACAGTGGGATGCAGATAGGGAAGTCAGCTGGAGGAAAGAGAGCTTTTAAAGTACAAAGTGAAGCCCAAAAGTTGATGTTGGTACCAGTGCTGGTGCTTTCTGAACACACTCCCTTGAGGAACTTGTGCCAAGATCGATATTTTCTGATTTTTTTTTTTTAAAGCCAAAACCAGGAGAACAGAAAAACGTGAAAGTAGTATAAGGCAGAAACCAGCTTTAAAATATGTTTGCTTGAGAGGATTTTTTGCTGTGGCTTTATTTGTTTTCATATTGCACTCTGTTCTCAAAAAGCATGGAGCTGACTAAAAGGAATTGTGCTGGGAAGAGAAATGGATCTCAGCAGCCTACTTACTACCTATTGCTCTATCCCATATACTTCATATGCCTCTTTAAATCTGACACCTCTGCAACTTTCTGAACATAAGGGCAAGCTGTGAAGTACAAGGGAAATTAATATATTTATCCTGCACAGAGTGCAACACACTCAAAATATAGAGTTCTTGATCTCTAAATACTTTTCTATCTCCTTCACTGTCTTTTCCGCTTACATTTCACTCTGCCTTGCATTGCTTTTCTAGCAACACTTTAATTTGGCAGGCAGACAGATGTACCTGTCTCTTTTTAGTAATTTTTAAGTTTCCGAAACAGAGGCAAAATCTTAAAAGAAACGCTACTGGTGAGACTCCTCTGCTCATCAGCCCCACATTTCATTAATTTAAAGATCCTTCAGGCTCTCAGGTGACAATAATACATAATTCCCAATGTCCCAGAAGTCGCTCTTCCCCACCACCCCCCAGCTGACAGCAGCCCATAAAGCAGCCCAGCAGTTGGATTACAAAAACACAGGGCACTTTATTGGCCCATAAAACACCCTCAAGAGCAGCCATGTGAATGAAGACCCCATTTTGTGGGGCAATAAATATTGCACCAGCACCCAAAAGGCACTGCTATTCCAGGAATTGTGCAAATCACCCTCTGGGGTCCATGACAAAATGTCTCAGGCCGTGGCCAGAAGGACCTGAACCTCCACAGGGAGAACAACAATTAAAATGCGCCACCGGTTGTCCAAAAAATTAGACTTCGAAGAGATACTGCCCTAATAAGAAAGGGGTACAAACACATAATAAAAGGATAAACAAACAGAATAAAAGACCTGAGGAAGTCCATTATAAATCAACAGGCTCTGAGCCTTGTTTCAGGCAAGGCAAGACTCTCTGCTGGCAGAAGGCAGTGGATGAAGCACATAATGAACTCAGATAGAGCAACTCTCTGTTTACAGGGAGGGCCAAGGGAAATTTCCAAACGTTCCAATCCATTCAAATGTGAAAACTGTAAGCCCTGTTATCAGAAACCTCTGCTGCTGATAGCAAATTTGTTCTCCAGGGGGAAAATGGATTCAGCTTAAGAACCACTGTTCAGGGCCCAATGCAGGTACTTGAAAGAAAATTACCTGATGAAAGATCAATAATGTTTCTCCTCTCCCTGAATCGAGGTGTCTGTGCAGAATAAAAAATTCCAGGGACTGATTCTCTCCCACCTTGCTAAGCCATTGTAAATGTAACTAAGCAAGGATATGACATATTTAGGATCATGTGAAAATCACATTCCATTTGTTCAGGCACCCAAAAGGGAAAGAAAATATTGAAAGCCACACTCAGTGCATCACAAAAGCAGACAGAGCGGCACAAACATGTTTCCTTGAAGTCTTAGAGCTTAAAAACAGGCTTTCCTACAAAATGGTAAGTATGCTAAGTTTATGCAATAGCTGCCAAAAAGTTGTGCACATTGATACAGCTGACAGGTTCCTTAAATGAATCCAGCAGCAATATCCATTAAAGGCCCAGTGCACCACAGGAGAGATGTTACTGAGGAATGTGACTGACCTTTCCTTTTAAAATAAAAAGATTTTACACCAAAACAGGGTCAGGCTGAAATGCAAGAAGCTACGGAGAGTAATCCTAAATATATATATATTGTTTTTCCTTTTCTTTCTCAAACAGACAGAAGAGTTTGTTCAGGTGAAAATGGACTTCTGGAGCACAATGAAAATCTGGAGAACTTCAGACACATGAGACCTTGGGTAAACGGTGATGGCTTAGCTATTATGGAGCAGAAAGAGATTTTTCCCTCCCACTTGTTTGTCAGCTCACTCAAATCTATCAGTTGGTTTGTGTTGTGCTAGAAGTAGGAGGCAAATGTCAACTCCAAACTGCTGGACTGCTTTTGAGGGATCTGTATTCACAATCCCACCGCTGCCTAAATAAAACTCATTGAAATTAAAAGTTGAGGATAATCCATTAGATGTGGGTTCCTGCCCTTGGGTCACGACAACCCCATGAATTGTTACATGTTTGGGACAAAGTAGCTGGAAAAGGACCTGGGGGTGCAAAACATGAGCCAGTGTGTGCCCAGGTGGGTAAGAAGGCCAAAGGCACCTGGGCTGTATGTGCAATAATGTGGGCAGCGGGACCAGTGCAGGGATTGTCCCTCTGTGCTGAGAACCAGTGAGACCACACCTCAAATCCTGGGTTCATTCTTGGGTCCCTCACGACAAGAAAGACATTGAAGGGCTGGAGTGTGTCCAGAGAAGGGCAACAGAGCTGATGAGTTGAGGGAACCAAGGGTGCTCAGCCTGGAGAAAAGGAGGCTCGGGGAGGACCTTTTCACTCTCTACAACTCCCTGAAAGGAGGGTGTAGCCAGGTGGGTGTCGGTCTCTTCTTGTAAGTAACAAGTGACAGGAGCAGAGGAAATGGTCTCAAGTTGCACCAGGGCAGGTTTAGGTTGGATATTGGGAAAAAATTCTTCACTGAAAAATATGACAAGCATCGAAAGAGTGTGCCCAGGGCAGTGGAGTCACCATCCCTGGAGGGATTTAAAAGGCATGTAGATGTGGCATTTGGGGATGTGGTTGAGTGGTGGACCTGGCAGTGCTGGGTTAATAATTGGACCAGATGATCTTAGAGGTCTTTTCTAACCTTAATGATTCTATGATTCTAAATAATTTTACTATTCTGTGATTAGAAAACAGACTCTCCCTTGCCGAGAAAGAAACATCTCCTGTCCTTGCACTTTTAATTCTGGACTGGCTATAAGACTGTACTGTCCTTCATTAAGTCCCTTGGCTTTTGGGGACTGAACACCTCTGATATACCGGATTTTGGGTCATTTTGATGTTATCCCAAATGGACTTTTTTACTATCAATCCAATCACCTACAATCCAGGACTTTATCACCCTGTAGGTACCAAAACACAGAGTGTGGCCCTCTATTTACTTAAAGGTCTGGAGGAATTTAGTGTCTGTTCCTTCCATGGTTTAGAAATACCTGCTGAAAGGAGACAGGTAGACTTCCTGCTCTTGAAGCTCTCTTACTTTCCAGGCTGATGGGTTCCTGCATAGAGAATCTCACAAAACAGTTCTGCTGCTGCCCACAAGTTGTACCATGTCCTCTGGCTGGAGCATTCACCTGGATCCATTCCCCTTATCCCAAAATTGCTGGGAAGATGTGAAGATAAGCTAGCTGAAGGCATGAAGTCAGCATGGGTAAGTTCTAAGACATTAATGAACTCCAAAGCCTTCCTTAACTGAGGTCTAGCGTCACACGAGGCTCCCAGAAGCCTGCTCAGAGTTGGCCTCGATCTTGAGCGAGGGCTTGGACCAGATGACATCAGAAAACCATTCCAAACAACACCATTTGTGATGTGTTGAGCCCTGATCAGATCACTGGAATGATGTTTTTCCCCGAAGTTATCACCCTTTTCCTAACCACTTGATTGCAAGGGTAACTGAGGGTTATCTCTGGTCAAATAACAGAGTTTACCAAAAAGTTTGGAAAGCCCTGAAGCAATCATGCAATTTAAATAAAATTAAATATATAATTAAAATAAGTAAATAAATAAATAAATCATTGCTTCCTAATTATCTACTTTCCTATATTAATAATTTAAAAAAAAATAAAAAAATCTGTCATTTCTTGATGGAACATGAAAGAGAACTGATGGTATTTTTAGCTGCATTGACAAACAGAAATATCCTGTCCATACATTCCATCCCATTAGACTAACATTTAGCTGGGTACTTTGTGGTTGTAGGCTCCTCTAAACAACTTGACTAGACAATGGGATCAGGCTTTGTTAGCCCAAGTCTTTCTGCCCATCTCCCAGCACTAAAGGCAGCCTCTGGTGGGCCCAAAACCAGCTGCAGCCATTCACAACTCTGCCTGTTCCTGTGACTTCACTGTCACAGTCTCAGCTTCAGCTCAGCCAGATTTTGGCAGATTTTACACCCTCGGTGAGATGTGATTTTCTGCTGTAGAGGTGCCTCATAATCTCGTCACCCAGATGGGTCCTTGTCACGTGCTTCCCACCCAACTGCAGACAGGGTGCAGGATGATTCTGGGTCTCCTCTTCTCTCCAGCTACAAGGACACTTTTCCTTTGGAGAGGGCACTTTGCCCACAGCTCAAAGGAGCCTCATGCAACCAGTGTCATCATCACATGGCTGGATGTGCCTCTCTGACACAACATCTCTGTCACACCGGCAGGATCTTGGTTTTAGTTCTAAAACACTTTCCTTACCAAAGAGACTTATAGAAAAGGACCCTTTTACTATCTTTTATAGGAGATAAAAAAAATTCTATCGGTGTAGGATCTCATCTGCTCTAAAAATATTGCCTAAAAGGAACTTGCTGAATCAGCTGTATTCATTTGATTACTCCATACCAATCTCTTACATTAATATATTAATTTAATGCCACTTTGGAAGTGAAGTGTGCCTTATTATTTTTATTATTTTGGAGTTTGGAAGATGTCAGAGATAACTAACAAAGAAAGGTCTTTGTGACTGCATCCCTGAGAACAGAAAATAAAACCAACAATCTACAGCAGCAGCTTTTGAACAATGACATAAAATCAACTTTTCAAATGCTTGGATGTGCAGCAGGGAACCTGACGGGGGAGTAGGGACTTTTTTCCTAAGGGAGAGAAAAATACTGCGGAAATATTTCTCTTTCCTTCTCTGCCTCCCCTCCCTGGAGAGCTGCCTTTTAACACTCTCAGCGTTGGGGTTGTAGCTCCCCAAATGCAAAGAGGATGACAAACAACAGGTGAAATTATTTGAAAAAGAAAAAAGATCAATTAATCTAGAAGGTGAACCACCTTCTTTTTCTCATAGACCAAAATAAAATCAATATTTAAAACAGACAATCCAGTAATTTACCAACTCCCCTGTTAACATGAAAGGCAGAATGTCTTCAGCTCCCCTTGGCTCATGGTTCCAGTTCCATTACTTGGCACAGCAAGCTGAGACTTGCCCAAACTTTCATCTATTCAGCATTACACTTTAGTTCAAGCTGCAAAAGTTGCTACCTCTATGTATTTGGGAATTAGCCATTGAGGAAATGTGATACAGTGCTAAGGGAAGTCCATAATTTTATTATTAAATAAGACTTTCTATCACTTCATGTTTCCTGTGTCCTATTGAGAGCCCTGATAGTCATTCAAGTCAAAACAAGTCCTTTATTATTTCCCAACCAGCCTGGTACTGTCCAGGACAGTAAATTAGAGACTATAAAAAGTCTACCAGAGTTTAGACAATATCCTTTGTTAGAAGAGCCCAACAGCTCAGTAACAGCTCTTGTGGTCTCTTGAGAAAATCTGTTTGCAGATGGAATGGTTGGAGGAAATTCAAGGTATTTCAGTTAATTGCTAAAAACTCAGAGCATCTGAGAGTTCCTCTGAAGCCACACAGATGTTAAGTATTAATAATAAAAAAGTAATAAAACTGTGAGATCAGGAGAAAGCACTGACCATAACAAAAGCTATTTCATAGATGTTGGCTTTTGCCATGTTCCCTATTCAGCAAAATAATTTTTTTTTGTTAAAGAAAATAACTTTTCCTTACCTGCATGACAGGATGAAATCTAACACTGTGACTGCACTGGCTGATATAAGTATTTCTTCAGATGTTGACTGAAGGAACAGAAACTTTTTTTTATAAGCTTGAGGAAATAACCTTAAAAAGGAGATGTTTTCCTACCCTGCATTTTCTGTTGGTTTTTTATTTTCGCAAAGATCAAAAAACTCAGGTCAGCAAGGCCTGCTCCCTTCCAGCCAAATATCCAACTCCCTCACACCAGATGCCCCTTTCAACATTCTTTTATTTTTGTTTTCTATTTCACAGCTGACTCCAAGGACAAGTTTTGCTGCTCGCTGACAGCACTGCCCAGGTACACCCTGGTCCTGCAGAGAGCACAGCCTTTGCTTTTCCTTTTCTAGTACTATTTTAAAAAATGTATTAATGAGCCAGGTTACTTCTGGTTTAACATTCTGGCTTCTTCTCTGCTTCATTTCTGCCTTCCTGTTAGACTCAGAACTAATTTATGCTTCTTTTCTCTTATTTTGTGTAACTTGTCTATTGGGATTGGAGGTTCTTGGGAGCATCACCCAGTCCAACAAAATGATGCTCTCATTTGGGCTCTCACTGCTCTACAAATACTAACAAACAATATTGAAATCTCATTTTAGGACCAAGATGTAATTGGGTCTGAACTTACCTCCGGTCCTACACTGATGTAATTCCATTACCTTTAATGGAATTACTCTTGATTTGCACTGGTGTCTTGAATTGAACTTTTGCTTTTCAGGATTTATGTATCTTGTTTTCCTACCATTTAAACGAGAAGCCAGACAAAGTCATTTCCACCTCATTTTTTTTTCCTCCTCAATAAATTCAAGCATTATTATAGTTTATCTCTGTGACCTCCACTTGCTCTTGTACATCATTCATCTAATTATTCACGGCTCCTGCAGGACATTGCATTCCAGTATCTTCTATTTATAACCCAAGATGTCTGAGAACAAAAGGGGACAGGGTTCTTCAGGATATGCCTTTCTGGCCTTGTTACAATTTCTCTTCCTCGTTTCCAGGTGCTCTCTGCCCACAGCCTCTCCTTTACCCTCCTGAAATTTGTGTTCTATCCTTTAATTACAGCTTCCCATGACCCATCTTGTGACTGTTGAAAGGAAGATCCAAAGAGGCACTGCAGAAGATTTGAGGCTTAGCAGTAACATAAAGAGACATTTTACACCATCCAGTTTTTGGTAGAGAAAATTTATGGAGACCATAACTGGTGATGTGGTGGGTGATCAGAAAGTAAGAGGTGGGGGACAGGCCTCCAGTTCATCATCAAAAATATTATCTAACCCACACTCTGTAAGTTATACTAAATTATTTAGCATTATAGTTGTGGATTAGTGTTGTAAATTAAAAAGAAAGGGGAGTGATAAAATAAAGGACTGAATATACCTGGATACAGTCACCAAATGGGAATAATCCAATCAAATACAGGCAGTTATATGTCTTGGCTGACTAAAGAGCATTTTTGTGTGACCAGCTCAGTGAAAACACCTCTGCTGACACATGTGAATCCCTCTTGGTAGGAGAGGGGACCTGCTCACCTCCTGCCCCCGCCCATCTTCCCAGACCTGGAGCATTTCCTCTTGTTCTGTGAACATCTCCTCAGAAAAGAGCAGTTCAAAAGCTTTTCAGAGACCTGCTCAACCTCTCTTTCATTTCGCAGGGGGAGTCAAATGTAGCACCAAAGCCTCAGTGACTGGTTTCCCCAGATAAGCAACTCAAGGATCTTTGCTAATTGTACTTTTTTCCTTATATTTTTCTGGCATTGACTTCTGACCTTCTCTTCTTTTCACTCTTTCCCTGATTGATTTAAGAGCTGCTACTTTACCCCCTTGCAGGGGCTTATACTCTGTAATCAACTCACTTCTCAGCCTTATTTCTGAAAACAAAACAGACTGTGCTACAAGGTTCACTGAGAAACACTTTTTTTTTTTAAATAGATCTTGATTATGTCTTGTCTTTCCTTAGGATCTTTTTTTATAGTTGTACCACAGTCTTTTAAAATTGTGAACACTGAAAATATTCCCTCACGTCCTGCTGCATAATTCCTTAGTTATACAGAGTGACACAAAAAAATCATCTTCCTGCTCCAAGCTCACTAGTTAAATTTTCATACACCCAGGAATGCCATTCCTGGGAAATCCTGCTGAGTTCATCAGGTCATTGCTTTGCAACCTGCAGCCCTGTCTTAAAAAATGGTTCATATCACTTTCTGCTTGCAATAACTTTGTGCTTGGCTGTTCAGAAACATTCTGCCAGGCAGGACTCAGCCTGTACACCACGTGCAGCTCCTCCGGCCCCCTCAGCAACTTCCCTGATCTTTGTGCCAGCTCTGAATTTTAGTGGAAATATTTTCACAGCCACTTAGCACTGACAAGTGAAATCACTTATGAGGATCAGGCCTGATGGCAAACACAGAGAAAACCCATTAGAAATGCTCAGTTTTGATTCCAGTTAACTTTGCAGAGCTGTCACAGTCCTTATCCTGCCTTTCAAATCCAGCAGATGATGGAGGAAAACTCCTCTTAGGTGTGTCCGTGTGTATTGGGAGAAGAAGCAGAGAGCTTTGGGAAATACAAATGCTTTTAGGTGACAAGGGAGTGTTAGTTCCTCATGAGAGTGAGACCTGGGCATTTATCCTTCTCCCTTGAGTATCCTCTTCCTTGAAAAGGGAAGCAGGTTGTATAAGCCACAAGAGACACAGTACATGCAGCCAGATCTCATCCTGGACAACTATCCTGTGTGATAGATATATATACATATATAAGCAGCCTTTGACACTGATTTCCACACCATTCTCCTGGAGAAATTGGCTGTTCATGGCTTGGATGGGTGAACTGTTCACTGGGTAAAAAACTGGCTGGATGGGCGAGCCCGGAGAGTGGTGGGAATTGGAGTTAAATCCAGTTGGCAGCCAGTGACAAGTGGGTTCCCCCTGGGCTCAGTCCTGGGGCCAGTCCTGTTTAATATCTTTATCAATGGCCTGTTGAGAGGATTGAGGGCACCCTCAGTCAGTTTGCAGATCCCACCAAACTGGGTGGGAGTGTTGATCTGCTGGAGGGCAGGAAGGCTCTGCAGAGGGATCAGGACAGACTGGATCCATGGGTTGAGGCCAGTTGTGTGAGGTTCAACAAGGTTCAGTGCCAGGTCCTACCCTTTGGTCACAACAACCCCCTGAAGCACCACAGGCTGGGGCAGAGTGACTGGAAATTGGCCCAGTGGAAAAGGACCTGGGGGTGCTGGTGACAGCAGCTGAACATGAGCCAGGCTGTGCCCAGGTGGGCAAGAACGCCAATGGCACCAGGGCTGTGTCAGCAATAATGTGGCCACCAGGACCAGGGCAGTGATTGTCCCTCTGGGCTGGCACTGGTGAGGCCACACCTTGAATCCTGGGATCAGTTTTGGGTCCCTCATGACAAGAAAGACATTGAGGGGCTGGAGCATGTCCAGGGAAGGGCAACAGAGCTGGGGAAGGGTCTGCAGTACAAATCTGATGAGGAGCAGCTGAGGGAGCTGGAGAGGCTCAGCCTGGAAAAAAGGAGGCTCAGGGGAGACCTCATTCTCTACAACTCCCCAGCAGGAAGTTGTAGCCAAGTGTGGGTCAGTCTCTTCTCCCAGGTAACAAGCGACAGGATGAGAGGAAATGGCCTCCAGCTGCAGGAGGGGAGGTTTAGATTGGATATTATGGACAATTTCTTTACCAGAAGGGTTGTCAAGCATTGGAAAAAGCTGCACAGGACAGCACAGGACTCACCATCCCTTCAGGTATTCAAAATACATGCAGATGTGGCACCTGGAGACATGATTTAGCTGTGGACTTGGCAGTGCTGGGTTAATGGTTGGACTTGATGATCTCAAAGCTCTTTTCCTTATCTAAACAATTCTGTGATTCTCTGATTCTGTCACTCTGCACTTGTACAATCCATAACAGATTCCTGTTGTGGGATCTCACCACAAGGGTCAAACGCCCTGACAGCCCCCAAATGACTCTTCCCAGCTGTGTGATTGGCTGAACATCCTTCAGGAGAGCTCAGTTTCACAGAAATCATCTTCTGCCTCCACAGGAGTTGGGGATTTAATACCTTGCTACTCCATCTTTACCTGCAGCAGGCAGTGAGGAGGCACATATAGCACTTTGTCCCCTCCACAGACAGGGATCATTCCTGGGACTAATGAGGTAAGTGGAAGTGTCTGCTGTTGGCAGCAACAGGACACGAGAAAACAACACATCTTGTTGTGCACAGCACACTGTTAAAAACTCTGTTATTATGGGCTATCAGACCAACCCACAGATGCACCTTAATTAGAGGAATTTAAGAGTCTTAATTAACGTCACTCAAAACCTTGGATATTAAAATCCATTTGCAGAACAGCAAGGGTGAAAATCCTGCATTTATTCTGGTTTTTTTGCTAAATGTTTCTGAGCTCAACTTCCTATTAGCTGAGAGCATCAATCCTTGCCAGCTTTGCTCTGCTTCTTCACTGACCTCAGCCAAAATTGGAGTGATCTGCCAAAAAAAGACCTTTGATGTCCATGTTACCCTGGATTTTGCAGGGAGAAGTTTTCCTTATTCTTATTGCAAAGTAATTGTTTTAAAAGCTGGGATGTTGCTGATGCAATTCTGTTTCTTTAGAAAAAAAATGCACAAAGACCTGCTCCTCGAGTTCAACAAAATGAGGAAAAAAAAGAAAAGAAAAAAGAAATCACTTGGTTTCTTTTCAAGCTCTGTGGCCCAAAGCCTTCTATCCATCCAAGTGCTTCCATGACCACCCCACCAGTGTCTTCTCTTTTGCATCCTGCAGGGTGAGAGCTTTTATCATCTGCATAATGGAGCTTAACTGTTCCTTGTGGTTATCCAGAGGAAAAGGCAGCCTACATCAGTCACCTTTGGGAGAGGGAGGTTATCACAGAGCACTTACACTTGTGGGACCCACCCATATATTTCTAAATATATTTCTAAATATATTTCTAAATACTTCAGAAAATAAAATTACCCCTGAAACCTTTGTTGGCTTTTTGTTGCTGCAATTACTGACTGCAGAACTAAAGGTGCTGCTAATGCTGGGGTAAGGTGTGATTCCACTTCTGATTGACTTCACATTTCTGCTTTGTCTTGTTTTATTTTTTTCCCCCTAATGTTCTCCCTTATGCAAGACCTTGAGTATTTATTTTGACAGCTTACATTATTCAGCAAGCAATTAAACTTTCAAATGTATTGTGTTCTCATAGCTTAAAATAGCTTTGGCAACATCAGTAGGGTTTCTCAATCCCCCACACAACGAAGATAAAGAACATCTCTGTTGAATTTCTTTTTTTTTTTTTCCCAGATTGCCTTTTTTAAGCAAATACAGTATTTCAGAGAGTCTTCGTGTTTTGACGTCTTTACACAAACCAATCAAATACTACCTGTGGAAATTCCCAAAAAGTTAAAAAGGCAACAGGTAAACAGAATGTGATACAAGATAACGGAAGGAAACACATGGAGTGTGAGGAACAAACTAGACTGATCAATTCTGTAGGTCCCTCTTGTTTGTGACCCTACCTGTCCCCTGAATTCTGTTAAAAGACAGAAGTAAACTAATTGTGCTGTGTGATGAAGGGAAACAACATTAAAAGCATTTTCCTTTGCCAGCTTCGACTGCAGAAGGGTCACAGAAGACACAGGACAGTGATGTCTCCACCTGTCACAGATGGTTGAAAGTGACTGCAAAACAGAGCCCTGAACCTCTTCTGCATTGTCCCCAGTCAATCACAGAATGGTTTGGCTTGGAAAGGACTTAAAAGATCATCTAATTCCATCCCCTGCCACAGGCAGGGACACCTTCCACTAGACCAGGTTGCTCCAAGCCCCCTCCAGCATGTCCCTGAACACTTCCAGAGATGAGGCAGCCACAGCTTCTCTGGGCAACCTTGGCCAGGGCCTCACCACCCTCACAGGGAAGAATTTCTTCCTGATATCCCATCTAACCCTGCCCTCTCTCAATGTGAAGCCATTCCCCCATGTCCTGTCACTCCAGGCCCTTGTCCCAAGTTCCTCTCCAGCTCTCCTGGAGCCCCTTTAGGCACTGGAAGGGGCTCTCAGGTCTCCCTGGAGCCTTTTCTTCTCCATGTGAACACTCCCAGCTCTTCCAGCCAATCTCCAGAGCAGAGGGGTTCCAGCCCTCGGAACATATTTGTGGCCCTTCTCTTGACTTGTTCCAACAGGTCCACACCTTCCTTGCCTTGAGGCCCCCAAACCCCAAAGAAATCCTTTCAAGAACACAAGCTACCAACCTCCAGAACCTTGCAGTTTCTCCACATTCCCAAATACAACTCCAGTGCTGTTTTCCTGCTTTTACCGTTTCCCTAAACCTCCACGTTTTGCTGGCTGAAAAACAAGCTTTTGTGTCATCTACTCTTCCTTTTGTGCTGGTAATCACCTCCCACGTCAGTGCCACCTCTGCTCAGGGCTGGGGGTGGGGATGCAAGGGAGTGCTGATGTTCCTGACCTGCTGATCCACAGGGAGAGCCTTTAGGCAGCGATTTGCTGCTCAATTCCAGGAAAACGTTGAGGCGACTAATTTGCTTCTCCCATCAGACAGCACTTAAGGAGAGCTGGGATGGCTTTTAGACAATTCCTGCTGGCTTAGGAGCAGGATGGAAAGCATCAGGAAAGGTGTTATACCAGAGGGGAGGGGAGGGGAGGAGAGGTTCGGAGAGGTTCGGAGAGGTTGGGAGAGGTTCGGAGAGGAGAGGATGCTGCATGAGACAGACATGATGCCATCCTATAGTTATTATTATTTCTTAGACCATTTAACATCTCAGTGCCGTTGGACTGAAGGACTCACACCCGGGAGTTCACTGCAACCCGTCATTACAGTTGTCACCACTCCCTGTAAACACACCTTGGCTGTCTCTGCTCAACAGAACAAAGATCAGCTGCTATTTTCCCCTCTGACTTTTAACATGACACAATCTCCTTTTCTCCCTTTGGTAATCTATGCCCCCCAGTAATTTATTGTCCTCCTCCTCCTCTTGGCTTCAACCACCCAGGCCCAGAGAAGAGAAGGATACAATACTTCAGGTTGACAGCCCTACAATCTAAAACCTGCCTTAGATTTTCCATCCTTTAAGTTACATTTGCAAATGAAGGGATGTATTTGCAGAGCAGCCTGCGAGTTTCCCAATGGGATATCCTGAAGTCCCAGGACCTAACCTGGAATCACGACAGTCCTAACCTGGAATCACAACAGTCCTAACCTGGAATCACAGCAGTCCAACTACCTGCAGAAAAAGGAGGGTTTTATTCTAAAACACCCTGGACAATCTCCCCCCCTTCTCAGGGTAGCAAATAGTGAATTGCTGGGGTTGTGCTGATCTGAGAACATGTGGAAGACACCTTTAGGCAAAGGAAACCTTTTTTATCAAAACAAGTTGTAGAGCTGGAAGAAGCTTTAGGCCTACAAGACAGTTCCTGTACATCTAAAGAAAACTTATCTATTTTTACAACTCTAACACTTGGTCTAATAAAAGATGCCAACTCTTAACACTCAGTCTGAGCTAGACCAGGCCTTGCTGAACAGCACAGTAATGAAACACCCATTTTACAAGGCAAAGCCTAAGCATGGCCTGCTGACACAGTCCTCCTCCTCACTTTATGATCCCATGCATAAAGTCCTGCTTTTCTGACTTGCTCTGTAAATCCAGCGTTAAGGCTGCTCACACACACACAGCACCACAACTGTTCTTTTCCTTTCCATTAATACAAGAAAATTATTGTAAAAAGAAAAGGCACCTCCAATTTGAGGCTCGGCAGAGGAAAGTCATTTGAAGAACTGGCAGGTCCCCCTCACTACCTTGTCCCCTGTCCAGTCTGTGGAGGAGGTGCTGAGGTGAGGAGATGGATGCCAACACAACTCAGCTGTGCATGAAGGGGAGGAAGGGGCAGAGCGTGCTGAGGACCTCAAATTTGGTCTCTGAGAGGCGGCCACAAAAGGTCACAAAAACCTTGGCATTTTGGATGAGCCACGGAGTTTGTGTCCACCCAGGCTGGCATGTCACAACCTTGGAGGAAGTGGAAGATGGCGAGAGATGTATCGAGGGAGCATGGAAATGTCTGGTTGCTCAGGCAGGAAAGGTTGGTTGCTTTAGCCCTGCTGATTTTATTTTCCTGTATTCAGCACTCTGAACACATTAAATCCTCAGCACAAACAAGCTTTACTCCCCCAAGAGCTTCATTGAGCCCACAGGGCTCATTTCAGGTGAAACCCAACATTCAGGGCTTGGCAGAGCCAGCAGTCAGCTTGTGGCTTGCTTGTGGTGTGTTTGAGATGAGCCCAGATCTCACAGGGCTGCACCCCTGGGGAAATAACACCTGAGGTTACAAGTCAAATATAAAGGTTTAACAGGCTTCAATTTTTTTCTACCCTTTTGTGTATTTTGTGTAAGACAACGTGATGGTTTGGCCATGAGTGGCACAATGAGGGACTTCTCTGATGGACTCTGGTGAAGGCTCCTCTGGGAAGTGGGGTGAGTTTGTGATTTCCAGCCCTAATCCCTGATGGTCCAGCTGGGATTGTGCAAGAAAATGGCCTTGTGTTTTCCACCAGCCTCTTCTCTTGAAAATAACACCAGGAAAAATATTAAAGGTTAGTCTTGATGATCTAAAGATTGGACTCAATGAACTTTTCTAGGTCTTTTCCAAATTAAATGATTCCTTGATTCTCTGATTCTCATGGCTGCAGCTGGCTGGTAGCAGTCTGTGATTTTATAAGAGACATTTCTTCATGGAAAAAGCCACAGTGCAACCCTAACTGGGTTGCAGAAGTGTCCCTTTTACCTCCTCTTCAGAGATCAGCACCATCCTATTTGTCTTCTGTGAATACTCACAGGGCTCTCAGCCTGGCACTGCATTAGCTCACACTGTGCTTTGAAGTAGCCCCTGGGGAGAAAAAGCCTTCTCCTCCCATATCCCTCAAAAACTGGATTATGGAGCTCAGTCTCCACAAACCCTTTTGTATCCCAGTGATTGATCCCCACCCAGACTGTCCCCACACGAGTAATGAGCCACAAGCATTAGCCCAATGTTCATGACAGAGAAAGTTTAATTAACAAATTATATTTTTATATGAAATTTAGGATTCAGTGTGTGCAGATGATTATACAAAGTTTGAATACCACCCTGCCAGGCAGAGAAAGACAAAATGTTTTAACTCTCATTAGTTCAATAATTTCCTAATAGTTTAATTCAGTGCCAGGACAATCAAAAGTGTCAGGGGAGGACACTGAAAGATCCTTTGAGGTAAAACAAGAATTGGAATTGGAAAAAGCACCAAAAATGAAGGAAACTCCAGAAGATTCCCAGAAGGTAAAGAGAAAACCTATCAAAAACCTCTCCAAACAAGCATCAGCTGGTGGTGAGAGCAGGGAGGCCATGAACAGCCTCTACTTTTCCTTCTCTGGGAAGGCTTTTTGGGAGAAGCAAGGGAGTCAGATGTTGACTTAAAACAGGCTGAATGAGAAGCTATGGGACAGACAGAGCAGTCTTTGATTGAAAATCTTGCTATTTCTGAAAGCAAAGGCTAAAAACCAGCGTGGGAAGGTGGGACAAAACACAACGAAGCTGAATCCACAACAAGAGGGGGAGGATAAACCAGATTAAATCTGTATTACTGAGATCTGCACATGATCAGTATAATCCTTTGGGCAAGAAAATATTTTATTAAGGTGGCCTCATTAAATTCTGTGTGACAGTGTTTCTCTGCAACATAGTTGTCCACGTGTCTGGGCAAAAGAAATAAGACCTTGGAAAATACCAGTATTTTTTATTTTATCCTAGAAACATGGATTAATTTAGGTTGGATGGGACATTTGATTAGGCTCAATGGAGCTGGTTGTTAAACTACAAGTAGTTATTGAATCTCCTGGTGCAACAAATTTGTGAAGACCTGGCTTTCACGCAGGGAAATCAGCACACAGCATCCATCTCCTGGTCTCCTCTCCCTCCCCACTTCCTTTCTCCCTCTGCCTTCAAAACTCCTCGTAGTCACATAGTTTCAATGACCTAAATAGAACACAGACAAGTCAAGCTAAAGCTCAGCTTTATAACCCCAAGTATACACCAAGGTTTATATCTCATCTTTCAGAATCACTGTAGCAGACTGAGGCCATATCTAGACCCAGCTGATACAGACGAAAGAGAACAGGCAGCATGAAGGGAATCTTTGTATGGAAAAATGACAGAACTTGTATTTTATGTTTCCCTTTGGTATTATTTTTTAGTGGGAGTAAATTGAAATTTATCAGGCATGACAAAATAGTGAGCACTGCCTACACCCCAAATTAAAAAAGAAACATAAACCCAGTGCTAATTAAACTATGCAAGTCCTCAATGCTTTTTCTCCAGTGCACATTCTTCTTTTTGTTCAAGGACACACACATGTGCCAATGTTATTTACACCCACTTGAAGAAGAAGAGTTTTTGGCTCTGGAAGCTATGGAAGACTTTTTGTTGCTTGTGCTATGTATTGAAACACTGAATAGCAAGTATCATTTGTTGCTTGCCCTCAGATTTACTGAATAACCCTGGAAAAGAGGGGCTACACTCCAAATGTGTCAGCAGGATTATGCCTTTTTAGAACTATAATGCTTGGTCCTCACAACCTTTTGTAATTAGGGGCATATTGGTCAGTCAGAGTCATTCATTCCCTATTTCAAAATTGTTTCCCAAATCTGGAAGGATTGGGCAAAACACAGTGTCATTTATTATACTGACCTTAACTCATAACACAGTCTCAAGATTGGTCTCAATCCTGTTTTCTGGGATACTCTGGGTTATTGTAATTCGCCCACTTCCTACAAATCAACAAGTCACATTTTTTCATTAATCACACCAAAATTTGTTGTTTCTCCTTGCCAGTCTGACCAGAAAAGCAGTCACTAAATTTGATTTTAATGTTATTTAGTAAAAAGCCACAGGGTTTGGCCTGACCTCACAGTGCAGGGTCTCGAGGACTCGACTGAGCTTATCTTGACCTGAGCTCATCTGAGCTTATTTTAGCTGCAATTACAACTGTCTGGACATTTGCCACTGCCCAGATTTATTCTAGTTTTGTGTCAGTTTACAGCAATAACAAGCAGCTATTCTGTCTAAGACCTAGATTAAAATGAGGTACGGATGAGTGTAATCACATCTGAGAGTACCAGACATCTTAGTCTGTAAACACAATTCATTGTGGTTCATCAGTGGTCATGAGAGAAGTTCTACCTTGTGATAAAACCAACTTTAGAGAGGTAAAAGAGAATAGAAAACCTGAATAACTGGGAACCAACAAAACAAAAGTACCAGCAATAACAATTTTAACTGTATTATTAATGAACCTTTCTGTAGTAATTAGATAACCTGGACAACCAGACTGTGAAAACATTCAGTGGAATAACAATAAAACCACTATTTCACATAAATAATGTGCTCTCTTTTGCCCAAAAAGATTTGGGGAATAATGGACAGCCCCATGGTCTTGCAAGGTTGGGGTGCCTGGAAGATGCCAGGGACACATTTCCATGTGAATTGATGAGCTCAGTGTCCTTTGTTGGATCCCTCAGTCCCCAGACACTGCTCAAGTGCTGACCTGAGAGACACAGCCCTGTTTGGAAAGTGAAATAGTGATTCTGACAGTGACTAAAATACCTCCCAGCAATCTTTCTCATCCTTATTACTAATACAACTGCTCCTAGCACAGCTGCTGCCCCAGTGAAGCAAACACTGGAGGAGTTTTACAAACCTTATTTTGCTATTCAAAGGACTGCTGACTAAAACCGTAATAAATACCAGGAGTTCGGACATCACTGCAATGGAGGCAGGATAGAGATAAATTCAGGAGTGTGCCAAACCCAAATGCTCAGGCCACGATGAAATATTTTAGGCTTGGAATTTCACTGGTAATATTTTCCCCAGAAATACTGGCTTTAGGCAAGAACTCAAGTCAAAGACCAAATTTAAGCCCAGCTACTTCACCAGTGTGAAGGCTAGACCAGATTAATTTTTATAGAACATTTTCTGCATGCTATTATATAATTTGTTTTGTTTCTTCGTTTGTTGTTTGAATGTAAATTTTCACAACAATTTACACAAACAAATTTGAAAACAACAGAGCTTTTTATCTGAGGAATAGAAGAGACCCAGGATGGGGCAGGGACATCCTGGAGGGACTGCAGCCATTTGCACATTTTCAAACCAGTCAGGTTATTAATCAAAGCAAACATATTAATAAATCTCCCAAATAAATAAGCAAATAAATGATGGTCGGACTTTTTTAGTGTGTTTAAATCAGGCAGCCCCTAATTACCACATTAAGGAGAGTTTTACACCCAGGAAAGGCAGTAACCCCTCTGTCAGAGGACAAAGGACAAATCTGGAGATTGGGAATGAGCAGAGGGCGGGACAACAGGTTTCATATGCCCATTTTTACCCAAGCATTCCAGTTTTCCTCTTATAGAGGTGCTTGGAAACTGGATGGCAAAAATAACACGGACTATTCTACCTACATCTTTAAAAAGAGAGATGCCAACATCATCTAAAAGCATAAAGCCTCAATCAGTGTCAGGTGCTTTTTCGGGGCATGGAGGTGGTCAGGGCTCCTTTGTTTCTCCCCCTGAAAACTCAAGAGTAAGAAGGAAAGTGGTGACACCCCAAATTATTCATTCTGCACTGCAGCAATTTAAAGGCACTGCGACAAATTGTTTAATAATAAAATAATGATGGATTATACACAAACAAAATATTTTTTTTCTTAATACCACGTCCTGAATAAAATAGGGATTGGGATGGCCATGAGGCCAGACTTCAGGTTTTATGGCTAAACAAAGCATTGTATAAATGTTTTGTTCCTGTTTGTCCTTATTCTCACCAATGTGGATTTCAGAAGTCAGAGTTAAATGTTCCACAATACATAGCTCAGACTCTGCAGCCATGTGTTAACAGCAAAAAAACTAAAGAGGAGAAAATGATTAAGAAGGGATTACAAATAATCTGTTCATTGTTGTTTCCCATATTGAGTAATCACAGCTGTGACAAGTAAATTGGATTAAAAATTACTCCAGTCCTTGAAAAACCCCAAAAAACAAACCCAGAACATAATCCTGACCCACAACTGAAGGAAAATACAACTCATTACAAACAGTGAGCATTATTCCCAAGCCCTCAGACATTTATATACCAAGCAGCAGCTCTTTAAATACTGAAAAAACTTACTTATGTACACAAATGGCTGCACATAAACCTCAGACAAGCCCCAGGTGAATTGACACCTACTTACACCTGTGAGCTTTGCTTGGATCTTAAAGCTTCAGTTAAGTGAATCTTTTAGAAAACCACTCACCAGTGGTCATAGGGAACTACGGTATCCATGAAATCAGCATTTAATTCAGAAGTTCATAATATGTGATTATATTAGATCACAGAAGGTTAGCAAAGACCTTTAAGATCACCAAGTCCAACCATTAACCAGTACTACCACCATATTCACCATTAAACCACGTCCCCACATGCCACATCCACACATTTTTTAAACATTTCCAAGGATGGTGATGCCACCACTTCCCTGGGGAGTCTGTTTCAATTGTTGACAATCCCTTCCATGAAAATTTTTCCTAAAATCCACTCTAAACCTCCCCTGGTGCAACTTGAGGCCATTTCATCTCATCCTGTCACTTTTTACCTCGAAAAAGAGACCAACCCCCACCTCACTAAACCCTCTTTTTAGATAGTTCTAGGGAGCAATAAGATCTTCCCTGAACCTCATTTCCTCCAGGCTAAACTTCTCCAGCTCCCTCACCTTCTCATAAGACCAAATCTTTGAGCAAGAAAAATATTTAAGAAGAGTGGGCAAGAAAATACAGCAAATTCACAAGTACAGTAAATAACAAATCACAGGATACAAGTGATAGGACAGGTAGGTCAGAGCACAGATGTGCTACTGCATCCACTAAGGTGGAAGGCATTGGGCTATAAAATCCATGCAGTCATATTTCCATGAAGAAAGGGAGTGATTTTTGAAAAAAAAAACCCCAAACATGAATGTTTATGGGTACAAATGAAAGGCTGGAGTCAGCTTTCTGTATTTTATTCCACTTTATTATGTAAAGCATTCTTTTGAAGTCAATCCTGTTCTTCATTTCGCCCAGGAATTATTCAGAGCTTGTGTTTTCTAGGCATCTTTGCAATTTTACAATCATCTTACACTGTGCCAAGGGTAGTTTAAAATATAATATGAGGTTCCTTACTTGTGTTATTTATTTCTTCCTGGTTTCTCTGAGCACTGTTTTGTTCTTGCTTAGGCAAACTTTGATTTCAGCTGGAAACTCTGTTCCTCCATGAAAACAGGAGGCAATGGGGAAAACACTGAGCCATTCACATGCTTGTCATAAATCTCTCCTCTCTCACAATAAACAGTCCATCATGTTCCAGCTCCCCCTCAATGCTGGTGATTTTCCCACTCTACAAATGCCAGATTTAATACCTCCTTCAGATCCTACTCCCCTCTTTGTGCCTTCATCTGCACCATCATTTATGAATAAAATGCTGCCTGTATCATCATTTATTGAGGTACCACCTTTCCTTGATAGGTCCAACAGCTCATCCTAAGGCACTGTGTGTACAGAGAAACCTCAGAGAGGAACATCAGAAACTGTGGACCCTCTCATAGAATGGTTTGGGACCTTAAAGATGTTCTAGTTCCAAATCCCTGCCATGGACAGGGATGCCACTCCCTAGACCAGGTTCCTCAGGGCCCCATCCAACCTTGCCTCAAACACTTCCAGGGATGGGGCATCCACAACCCCTCTGGGCAACAGCAGACATGGCCCTGGTCCATGGGCTCATGGGACACTCAAGGGAAGTTTCCTTTCCAGGGCAATATTCACATATAAGGCACCACAGAGCTCATCATCTTGCCTGCTTATTCTCCTCCTCCTCTCATTTTCTTTTTGCAAGGGGTGAAGAGAGCAAATTGCAAGACCCTAATGCCATTTGGGAATATTGTGGCTCCAGTTGAGCTCCATCTGAGTCCACAAATGCTCCTGTTCAGGTGTTGATCAACATGAAAAAGCAGATTTGGCCACGACTCAGCAAGGACAGCTCCTGGTGAACTATTCAGAGCATCCTGCGTTTCAAAACAGAGGAACCAGCTCTTTGCACCACGTCTTAATTCTCATGGATTTTTTATTTTAAGTCTGATCAGCACTGAATAATTTCTTAATGCTTTAGAAAATAACAAGAAGTTAGGGCTGAGCCAACAAAGATTGAGTTTGACCAGTCCCTTCCAAAACCTAGGGAAAAGATCAATGTGAACACAGTCCAAGACACAATTCCCCATGAGCAGCAAGCCTCTGAATAATAGAACTACACTCCATGCAGTTACAACAGCAATAAATGACTTTGATCCTTTGGTACTTGTCATTTGCCTTGAGTCCTGCAAAATACAGAGGGAAGAGACCGGAGAGGGAATCCACCAAGGTGCACTTTTCGGGAACACAACCCATCTGCACGGGAATAATCTGCTTTTGCTGAGCAGGCACAGCAGCTCATGCATAAACCAGCTCCTCCCAGCCCTCTCATGTTGCAGCCCCTGCTGAATGCAGAGAGGGAAGCAGGTGCTTATATGGTTTTGTGTATATTGCTTGGATGGGTAGATTGGGAAAATTGCTCAGACCAGTCCAGGGAAAATGTACTTCATCTGAAAAGGAAATCTGGACAACGGCAGTAAGAGATGCTCTGGGTTTCTAAGAGCTGCACAATCACTCTGTGATCTCACAGCTGGACTCAGGGGTGTCTTCACAAGTAAATATAATGTGTTTTGCTTTTAGCAGGATATCAGCATCACTGACAAGCACGAGCATCTCTTTTTTTCCTCCTTATCCATCATCTTGCCATTTGACAAGTGTGAGAAGAGCACTGTACACAGTCATTTCATCTCCCAACAACAAAGAAAAAAAAAGAGGGTCAGCAATCTTGAATGAGAGAAGATCCCAATATTAAAATATTCAATATATAATGAGTTTTACAAATTAGAAATGGAAGAAGAGGTGTGTAACTCTTTGACTATATATCCTTGCTATCCACTTAAAATAATCTCTGTATTTATTAGAATCATAGAATAGTTTGGGTTGGAAGAGACCTTACAGATTATCTCATCCCAAGTGGAAGGGAACCTTCCAGTAGACCAGATTGTAATTTTATATCTGATACCTCTGTTGCAGGATGGAGCAGGAGGAAACCTTCTCAGTGGGAGCAGAAAATATTGCAGCAGGATCAGGCACTGTAACTGCTCTATTGGCAACAAAACTGTGTCCCTAAAGCTGCTGAATGGGGCTTTGGGTTAATAAAATTCTCGATCTTTTTTCATTTCATCTCTTTCTGTGCCTCAATTTATGTGTCTGTCTGGCAGACAGACACCCCTCATGCTGACACATAAGACACTTGGAAACACAACACAAAGTGATTATTTTATATAGCTACTAAAATGTTTTATGTATTTCTCTAAGGGTACTGTGCACAGACACGCACATATATATATACACACCTACATACACAATGTATCTATAGTTATATACTTGGGGGAAAAAAATACAGTTCAATGCTAAAATAATGCTTGTTGGTTGCACTGCTTGAGCAGAGAGAAAATGAGCCCCAGTGGCTTCATAAAAATTAGGATGAAGCACAGCTGACATTTCCTTGGCTGTGACTAATACGCACTAAACATCCCATATGACGTGTACACCAAGCACTTCCCTCTCAGGCAGTGACCAGGGATCTGGGAGCGTGACTGGGATTCCTGGGTGGCAACATTATAACCCATCTCCCAAATTCTCCCGGCTCAGCACGCAAGGAAGCTTAGATTTGGGAGGAGATGTGATCCAAAAGCCCATAGCTGCCTCTAGAGGAAAAATCACAGTGGGAAGAGCTGTGTCATAGGAAATGGGGGGGTTTAGCCATGGATTTGTGTGGAGTCAGTTGTCAAAGTCGAGATCAGTTCCTGACATTAAGGTGTCTCACATGTCAGCCCCCCAGCAAAAGAGCTTGGATATGTGAAAATACATGGAATCACAGAAATGCCTGGGTTGGAAGGGATCATCTAGTTCCAACCCCCCTGCCATGAGCAGGGATGGGTCAGGGATGCCTTCCACTATCCCATCTTGCTCAGAGCCCCGTCCAACCTGGACTTAAACACTTCCAGGGATGGGGCAGCCACAGTTTCTCTGGGCAACCTGTTCCAGGGGCTCACCACCCTCACAGGGAAGAATCTCTTCCTAATATATAATCTAAACCTCTTCTCTTTCAGCTGGAAGATATTCCCCCTTCATTCCAGGCTCCCGTCATTCCAGGCTTTTGTAAATAGTCTCTCTCCATCTTTCTTACAGCTCCCTTCAGGTACTTGAAGGCTGCAATCAGGTCACCCCAAAGCCTTCTCTTCTCCAGGCTGAGAGCTGCTTCATCCCTCTGATCATCTTGGTGCCTCCTCTGGACTTGCTCCAACAGCTCCATGTCCTTCCTGTGCTGGGGACCCCAGAGCTGGAGGCAGTTCTGCAGGTGGGGTCTCAGCAGAGCAGAGCAGAGGGGCAGAGTCATCTCCCTCACCTGCTGCCCACACAGCTTTGGATGCAGCCCAGGATACACAACAAATATTGTCCTACATCCTTTGGTTTCTCTCTCCTTCTCTAGCAATGAGCCAGGTGGCATTTCCTACAAGGCAGGACAGGGAAAAGCCATCCCCCTAAAGTCCACCACCTCTACCCAAAACATCCATCCATCCCTTGTTTCCCAAGAAGCAGAATGTGGAGAAGCATCCTGGCCCTTCTCTGGGGCTGTGAGCCTGTTACAGGAACTGTGTTGGGTGGCACGTGCCCTGTCTGACACCCAAAAGCATTTCTATTGCCACTATTCAACTGCTCATCCCAAGAGCATCAGCAGTAAACCACAATCCATTTGTCCAACATTTTGCTGTATGGACAAAGCCAGGCAGCTCAGGAGGTGCACACACAGCCCACAGCTTTTAGAAGAGCATTTTCCAAGATTTCTTCTTTTCCTTTTTTTTGTTTCCTTATGGCCAGGTTTTCCATCCCTCATCTTCCTGCCCCATGTAGGAAACCTCCATGGCTCATAAAATGCTCTTGCCATAAAAACAGATGCTTTTTAAATTGTCCATCTCACAGGCATAATTGGTTGAACGAAGAGACACATAAAATAGAGGGAGCTTCCCTTGGCTGGTGAGAGAAGAAAAAACCTTCCTCTATGAGCCTGAGAAATGTAGTAATTTAGGTGAATCCACTTAAAATTCACTTTTCAATGCTATAATTAGCATGGTCTGGTCCTGTCATGCAGTAACCTTTACCCTGTGGCCCTGCTTTCTCTTTTTATGGCTTGTTAGCAGTGTGGTCACTCAGGTAGAGCCAAGGAAAAGAGATATATATGGAGCTATGGGATGGCAAAGTACCCTTTGCTGGGTAAAATGCATCGACTCATCTACTTAAAACTAACATTTCTTACCCTATTCCAACCAAATCTATGCAGGAAAAAAAAGGTTATTCTGTTTTTTTGGTCATTTGCTCATTGTGGGAAAACTTTCCTCTTGTCAGCTCAGTCAGCTGTAGATTTACCCAGGATGCAAAGACCCTGCACTCCCAGCACTGTGTGAAATCACATCCAATAAAGATGATAAACAATCAGAATTCTGCTAGAAAAGGATAAGAAAAGAATTAAAAGTAATAATTAAAAAAAAAAAAAGTGTGGCTTCTTTTTATTTAAACTTGGTTTGGTATTTGACTGAACCTTTCATGATAGACTCCTTCCAAACTTTGTCATTAGTTCACTGTAAAACCTTAAAATTTTAAAAGGCTTATTTTATCCATTTGTAAAATGAAGAAATAAAACTAGGACCTAGGTTTTCAGCATTTCCACCAAGGCTTTTAAATGCCTGTTGCTATAGAGCTGTGAAATCTTTTTACAAATGAGTCTGAAACATTATCAGCACTCTGAGAGTTAATTACAAAAGAAAAAAAAAACCACACTATTTTTCCTCTGTCCTTTACAACCTTTAAACCTAGATTTGTAATTGAAGTGCTAACTGACCTTTACAACCTGTACAGCATCACTAAAATACATTATTCTACAGGGCTTGGGGGAATTTTCCATGCTCAGCAATTCAATAATCTTACTTCCTTTCATTTCTATTCTTGAGACAATGTGACAAAGCTGGATTTTCCTTCTAACTCCAGTCACAAATCAAGCAGGAGAGACTGAGGAGCTTTATCAACATTATTATCAAAATCTCCCATCAACTTGCTGCTGTAACCTGCCTTTTGGCGAATAACTCAGCTGTTTTGCCCACCTTCTCCAACATCTCAGCAGTTAATACCAACCCATATTAAATCCCATCTGCAATCTGCTCCCTCAGACAGTTAAATGGTCTATACAGGGAAATGATCCATCAGCACCACTTGAACCATCTGAGATGATTTTATCTCGAACCTTGCTGTCTAATAGCACAACTGCAATCATGTGCAGTGCCATAAACACACAAAAATAAAATGTCAGGCACTGGGCTTTGCTGTTGGGCAATTACCCTTAAAGGGGCTGAGTGCATGTAGAGCTGCACAGGGGAAAAATGCTGCAATCCTGCACGTAAGTGAAGCTCTCCAAGTATTGATTTCACAAATCCCTTTCAGTCCTTGGGAGTCCATCGACACACAGTCATTTTAACACCAATCAGCCCTGCCCTCTGCCAGTACAACCCCAGATTCTCCTGGTTTAGCTGAGTTTGCACTGTCTTAGGAGCACAGGATCATCTGGGTTGGAAGAGATCCTTAAGATGACCAAGTCCGACTGTTAACCCAGCACTGACAAGCCCACAACTAAACTATGTTCCCAATGCCACATCCACATGTCTTTTAAATCCCTCCAGAGACTCAACCACTGCCCTTGGCAATCTGTTCCAATGCTTGATCACCCACAATTTTTCCTAATGTCCAGTCAAAACCTTTCCTGGCACAGCTTGAGGCTGCTTCCTCTCGTCCCATTGCTTGCTGCCTGGGAGAGGAGACCCTGACCTGGCTACAACCTCCTTTCAGGGAGCTGTACAGAGCAACAAGGTCCCCCCTGAGCCTCCTTTTCTCCAGGCTGAGCCTCCTCAGCTCCTCTCCAGTCTCGTGCTCCAGACTCTTCCCCAGCTTTGTTGCCCTTCTCTGGACATGCTCCAGCCCCTCAATGTCTTTCTTGTAGAGAGGGGTTCAAAACTGAGCACAGGATTTGAGATGTGGAACCTCCATCTGTACCTGCAACTGCAGTGCAAGGCTTTTGTCCTGCTCTCACTTCCTTCCTTCCACCAGGGACAGGTTCACCTCAATGAGTGACCCTAATTTACCTCCCCGCTCCTCCCACAGACAGCAAAGTTTCTGTTTATCAAACTTAAAACAACCTGTTACCCCCCTTTCATTTTATATCTTTGCTTAGTCATCTCAATGAGTCTCCTCTGAAGTGCTGCATAAAGCCATGTTCAAAAATGCCTCTAGAAGCAGCATTTTGACTCAAGTGTTGTACAGGCTTAGACAGCCCAGAACAGCTACTTTTGTTTGCTATTTTTGACCATATCCAGGATTTTTCAGTTTGTACCTCCTGGGAGTCAGCACCATAAACAAAAGCTGCTGCTCCTTCCTCTGCTGCTGTGTTAGTGTTTCTCTCCCAGCCCAGGTTTTGCCTCCAAGAAGCAAGACTGGACTCCAGCCACAATCACCTCCTTTCAAGGCAACATATTTATCCATTTTTTAAACCGAAATGAGGGATATCATCATTTTTAACACCATCTAAAAGGGTGTTAGACAAGGCTTTGGCACACAGGGTTACTGTTTCCTGCAGCTTAAGAGAAAGAAAAGGAGAAATACAGCTGAAACAAACCACTTATTCGAGGCTGTAGCTTTTGAATGTTTTAACAAGTTTGCTTTGTCTGCACCTTTCATAACATGATTGTTGCCATGGGACCAAAGTGGCAGAGCACTTGTGGTACTCACAACTCAAAACCACTCAAACTTTATGGAACTGTTTACTGTGGCAAAGCACAGGGAGTCACGTGTGCCATCTTAACCTTCTGGACTTATTTACTGTATCAATATTAATTAAATCACTTTTAAAAGAGGATGAAAATTCCTCCTCAGTTAGTTTAACCCCTAAGGAGAGTATTGAGGAACTCCATTATCTTAAATCTAGAAATAAAATTCCCATTTTGTGACATTGCAATCTAGGAAAGAGGCATGACATTACTTGTTCCTTATTCTGCAAGACTGGATGCATGAAGATCACAGGATGAGAACAGGGAAAGTTTCCCTGTACAAATTGCATCTATGTTTTCTGAACAAAGAGAGAATATAAGTAGACAGCAATAGAAAATGTCCTGGTAAACACATACAACCCCCCTGAGGTTTAAATTATTTCAAAATAAAACACATGTTTGTCAAACACTTGACCTTCAGCTTTCAAGAGGAGGTTGTGTACTCATGGCTTATCATCATCATTTTCTGGAATAAATCTCCTAATTCTCATGCTAAATTCTAAAAAGCTGTGATATCAGTAACAACCAATCAATGTTGTGTTCAAGTTCTCTTTTTTCTTTTGCTTTTTCTTTTCTTTTCTTTTCTTTTCTTTTCTTTTCTTTTCTTTTCTTTTCTTTTCTTTTCTTTTCTTTTCTTTTCTTTTCTTTTCTTTTCTTTTCTTTTCTTTTCTTTTCTTTTCTTTTCTTTTCTTTTCTTTTCTTTTCTTTTCTTTTTTCTCTTCTCTTCTCTTCTCTTCTCTTCTCTTCTCTTCTCTTCTCTTCTCTTCTCTTCTCTTCTCTTCTCTTCTCTTCTCTTCTCTTCTCTTCTCTTCTCTTCTCTTCTCTTCTCTTCTCTTCTCTTCTCTTCTCTTCTCTTCTCTTCTCTTCTCTTCTCTTCTCTTCTCTTCTCTTCTCTTCTCTTCTTTTTTCTTTTTTCTTTTCTTTTTTTTCTTTTTTTCCTCCTCTCCTCTCCTCTCCAAACCTCTCCTCTCCTCTCTTCTCCTCTCTGAACCTCTCCTCTCTCTTCTCTCTATCTCTTCTCTCTATTCTCTATTATCTTTATTTTCAATTTCCACCTGGCATTATTCACTTCTATTCCTCCAAGCCATTTTCCAAAGACCATCCTCATCTGCCTTATCTAGATTCACTTCAAACAAGGTAGAAAAGGGGTTTAAACACAATCCCCTACGAGATTTCCTCCAATCTTCCATTCCTGCTCTCTGGAAGTGTTAAAGTGTTACTTACCAAAAACCCTCTCTGTACTCAATTATAACTCCCAGTGTCCACACAAACAGCCTAAGATTTCTTAACCCCTGCTGTGCCCCCTGCAATGGGTGGGTGTCTGCTCAGAGGGTTTATTCCTGATGGAGAATGGTGTGAGAGGAATCATCCATTAGAGCACTGCAGGGAAAAAAATGCAGAGTGACTTGTCCAGCAAGCAACTGCTCGGTGGATCCTCCTACTCTTCTCTGAGATTGGACTCTACCTGTTTTTATTCTTTTTCCCCTCTCAAGCCCAGTAAACCTTCCAGAGGACAGTAATTGCTTCCACTGACAGCCTGCAGAAACAACAGGTTTCTGTATTTCTTATTTACTGGCCACAACAAACCTCATTCCCAGTGATGGGACCGTTGCTCTCGGCTTTATGGGCAGCATCAGATTCAGAGAATAAACCAGACCTTACACGAAGCCAATAGAAGTATCCCAGTAAGCATCAGCATGTTTGGATTGGTGTGTCCAAGCCCTGGAGGACTCCAGGGCACAATGGATGCTCAGCCTTGACAGCCCCACACTCCACTCCTGCACACAGGGATAATTAAACCAACTTCATACCCCCGTGAATCAATGTGAACCTCGTGGCTGAACTCGTAACTAAAGGCATAAAAACTCACCATAAACATGTCCTGTACCCCCTTTAAGAATTTTATTTTTTCTTTGGTCTAAAAATTTTACAAAAGCTTGTACTTAAAAACCCAGAGGGAAGTCGCTCCAATCAGGATCACAAGTTATTAGATAAACTTCCTGCCCGTGGACATTTCTCCTCAAATATACAATTGTTTGCCCTCTGCAGGCTGTACTAACAGAACGTG
This sequence comes from Pseudopipra pipra, assembly GCF_036250125.1. NCBI lineage: Eukaryota > Metazoa > Chordata > Aves > Passeriformes > Pipridae > Pseudopipra > Pseudopipra pipra. The sequence goes on along the minus strand of NC_087549.1, from coordinate 2,764,770 downwards.
AACTTGTCCTGCACTATCTCTAATTCTGCAGGAAGAAAGAGGCAAAATATTTGAAGTTGGTTTGTTTTTCAAGGAGAGGGAAGATGAACTTTTCTCTGTTGACTTAAAATGCCAATTTTTAACCAAATCAAATACCACATTTCATTTCTAATGCAGGAAAATGGCAAAAGAAGTTAAATCCCAACTAAAAAGCTACTATTTTGGTAACATTAAGAAGGGAAAATTGCATATTTTTCAATGATTAATCTCAGAAAAGCTTCTGAAAAATCAGAAAAAACTATCATGGTGGCCTAAGAGATTAAAAGAGAAGGAACATTTTATTCTATTTATTTATTCCTCCTTCTGTCACCCATAAAACAAACAAAAAATAGAACAACATCAGTGTGAAATCAGCATTTCCCAGATAAATATCTAAGAATAAATGTATGAAAAAAACCAAAAATGGCAGTATGTTTACACATAGAAATATCCAGCTACACTTCTGGGAGTGGAAAATTTTCATGCTACAAATAGAGTTCTCGCTGGAGGATGAAGTTGGCTTCCAAACTGGGAGCTGGAGTGGCCTAGAAGGTAAAGGGGTTAATGTGTATGTCTCAAACATTCGGAGCTGGATGGCTGTGGAGCTGAGCAAGGATTGTTGGTAAAAACACACTGAGAAAGAGCAGGATGTGGCTGGAGAAGGGGCCACATAGAGGTAAGGCAGCACTTTTCTTGGACAAACATTTTTATTTTCTTTCTTTCTTTCCTTTCTTTTTTTCTTTCTTTATTTCTTTTTCTTTCTTTCTCTCTCTTTCTTTCTTTTTCTTCCTTCCTTCCTTTCTTTCTTTCTTTCCTTCTTCCTCTCTCCCTCCCTTCCTCCCTCCCTCCCTTCCTTCCTTCCCTCCCCCCTCTTTAATTCATCTCTTTCTCCTCTCTTTTATCCTTTACACGAACCCCACTGCCTTGTGCTCACACCAGGAGATCAGGGACTAATTTATACCAATTTTCATGCCAAGTGTATGATTTCCTAAAAAACCTTTGTAAGCTTTTCTGGTTCCTCTGACTTTTGTTGTTCCTTTGGACCATGAGCTTCCACAAATCTTGGATGCTCCCTCTCTTTTGAACGTGGGATGCCACAGGAGCATCCAGGTTTCACCTGGGGCATCAAAGGGGGCCATGGGGTGAGGAGAAGGCTTATTTTTACAATATCTAATCATTGGCAGAAGTCAAAATACTTCTCTCTGTTTACCCAGGTCTGTGCTTTAAATGGCATAAAGACAATGGGACATTACTGCAGATCCTTGGAGGGAATGTGCAAGGACCTGGGCTCACACTGTGGTAAAAACTTCTCCTGGTCTTCACCTCCTCTGGAGTTCTTACAGCCATGGTGTTCAAACAGCTGAACCTAAAACCGATGGGCAAATCTGCAAATTAGGGTGGGAACAAGGGTTTGTGGGAAGACCTGGGCTCCCAAAAAACAAGGTTTTCACCTGCAGAGACACCGGCAGTGAGCAGACTCCTTTTTCCTAGAGTCTGTAGAGCTCTGTGGAGAAGGATTTGGGGGTCCTGGTGGACAACAAGATGTCCATGACCAGCAGTGTCCCTGTGGCCACAAAGGCCAATGGTATCTGGGGTACATTGGAAAGAGCATTGCCAGCAGGCCAGGGAGGTGATCCCACTCCTGCACACAGCCCTGGTGAGGCACATCTGGAGAGCTGTGTCCAGTGCTGGGCTCCTCAGGACAAGAGAGACATGGAGCTCCTGGAGCAGGTCCAGCGGAGGGTTACAAAGATGATGAAGGGATGGAGCATCTCTCTCATGAGGAAAGGCTGAGGGAGCTGGGGCTGTTCGGCCTCAAGCAGAGACACCGAGAGGGGACCTCCCCCATGTCTGTCCATGTGTGCAGGGAGGGGGCAGAGGATGGACCAGGCTCTGCTCAGGGGGGCCCCAGCAATGGCACAAGAGGGAATGGGCAGGAACTGATGCCCAGGAAGTTCCACCTGAATATGAGAAGAACTTCTTTGCTGTGCAGTGACCCAGCACCAGAACAGGTTGCCCAGGGATGTTATGGAGTCTCCCTCCCTGGAGAAATTCCAGAACTGTCTGGACACAACCCTGTGCCATGTGCTTTGGGATGACCCTGCTGGAGCAGGGAGGTTGGACCAGATGACCCACTGTGGTCCCTTCCAACCTCACTCACTTTGTGATTTCATGACCCACCATTCCACTGAGGAGAGAACACAAACCTTGAGCTGAGACATAAAAGCATGAAAAAATTACAGAAGTAGCAGTGGCAGTCAAAGACCTTCAAGAGGAGATAGCTGGTCTTTCCTTGTCCCCATCCTGCATCTCCTGGAGCATCCATCACTTGCCACAAGCAAGTAATCATTGCTCCATCACTACAGGGCTTAAAATTCACAGCCTACGTCCAAAGGCTACTTTACATGGGAAGACACTGTTGCTTTGGCCACCTCAGACCTCTGGCAAGGACAATTCAGGAGGAAAACACTGAAAAGAAAAACTTCTCTGACAGATTGATTTGTAGTGACCATTAGAAGCTGTTCAGGCATGTGAGGGGATACTCCAAGGGCCTCTCTAAGCAGGGAAGGCGGTCAAAAGCAGATGAATTTATCATCATTGGAGAGTTCTGCAGTTCATCCCCAGCTTTTGTCATTTATCACAGGGATGTCACATATCTGGAGCTCTGGGATTCTTAAGGGTGAGATCTGTCACATAAATACAGTTACTAATGCGGCGACTGTATTATACAGTTAAATGCAAATGTTGCAATCTGGCAACCCATTTTTCCTGCCAAACCTAGAAGGTTTTTCCTGTCAGGAATTGATGGGAGCAGCGATAAATGGAGGATAGATAAAGTTAATCCGACTGCTTTGAGTTGAACAGGGAAGGTATTACTTTGAAGGGTTTAACATATTAGCGGAACCAAACGACATTTCAAAATATTTATGGAAATCATTTTCTTTTTTTTTTAAGCTTATACAAGCATTATAACAAAACCATATAAAATATTATTAAATCCTACCCTTAATTAAACATGCTGACACTTAAAAGCTTCTGTCTGATTTACTTGAACAAATCTTCTTTCAGTAAATTATGACTTTAAAATATTTTTCTGCTCTAAAGGAATCCGCATTCCAGAGGAATTAAAACCTTTTTAACAGAAGCTTTAAAAAAAAAAGTGTTTAAGCTATACCTCCAACTTATCAAACATAATGGTAAAATAGGGAATGAAAAAGGAAACAATACACATAAATGATAAAAATTAACTGAGAAAAAAAGCCTTTATTATTTCATGTCTATTCAGAAAAGCTGAGGGCATGGATTCATTCACCTCTGCAGCAGGTTGGTGAGTCTCTAAGGCATAAGGATAACCATTCATCCTCCCTGGAGCACACTGAGGAACTGGGAATGTGCAAAGATCACTTTGGTCCAGCTAAGGCACAAATGATCTCACAACTCTCCCCGGAAAGCCAAGGGTTACTGCATTTCTTGGTATGAGTTAGGGGGGAAGGAGCTGTCTTAATCATTCACCCTGAAGGGAAACTCCCTCGTTTGATTCAGGGGTGGTTCAGGTGTCACTTGAGATGTCCTGGTGTGCCACCACACCTAACACTGCCATTTCAGAAGTGAAAGGACAAGTCCTGTGTCAAAGCTGCCAAACCCACGTCTCACACTCCCTGGGGCATCTCAATATCCTCAAGAGTAGAAGATCCTGCAGCCTAGAAAGCAAATCATATCCTGGGCTGCATCAAAAGAAGCATGGCCAGTAGGGTGAGGGAGAGGGTTCTTCCCCTCTACTCTGCCCTTGTACACCTGGAGCAGTGTCCAGTTCTGGGACCTCCAACCCCAGAAGGGTGTGGAGCTGTTGGAGTGAGTCCAGAGGAGGCCACAAAGATACTTAGAGGGATGGAGAACCTCTGTTATGGGGAGAGGCTGAGAGCTGGGGGTGTTCACCTGGAGAAGAGAAGGCTCCAGGGAGACCTCAGAGCCCCTTCCAGTGCCTAAAGGAGCTCCAGGAGAGCTGGAGAGGGACTTTGGACAAGGGCCTGGAGTGGCAGGACAAGGAGGAATGGATTCACACTGAGAGAAGGCAGGTGTAGCTTTGATATTAGAAGAAATTCTTTCACTGGCACAGGTTGCTCAAAGAAGCTGCAGCTGCCCCATCCCCAGAAGTGTCCAAGGCCAGGCTGGAGAGGGTTTGGGACAACCTGGTCTAGTGGAAGGTGTCCCTGCCCTGGCAGGGCAGGGTTAGAACTACACAGTGTCTAAGGACCCTTCCAACCCAAACCATTCCATGATTCTATGGCCTTATCGGGATGAGCTGAATCCTGACAGACACCACAGACTGAGATGACACAGACTTTAGGTGTCTTATCCATCAGAAGGTGTGAACAACTTGTGCCACACAACCTCACAGCTCAGTCCAGTCCATCTTAAAATTATTGGTTACACCCTGAATGTCAGTGTTTCAGAAGTGCTTCTACAAATCCAGCAAAGCTCCTCAGACTGAGCCTGAGAGCTCGTTGCCACAGTTTAATTCACTCCTGCTGGTCAAAGTGGCTTCAAGCTTGTCCAGGGATGCTTCTCTTCCCAAAAGCATGTCAAACTGACAATACTTCACTGTAAGTATCCAGTGATTTTAGGGTTATGTGGTGGTAAAATAAACTTATGAAGAGCTTTTACTCATCACTCAAAAAATTTTCAGGTGATGTGGCAAATTTCCCAGGGAAGGGTGTGGAAGATGGAATTCCATTTAATTCCAGCAAAGAATACAGTGATCCATACATGCATTTTAGCAGATCCTGCATGCCCAGGGAAAATAGGTGCCTTGTGAGGTTAATTTTTGTCCAAAACACAGGTAAGAGAAGCAATACAAAAGCTGAACTTTCAGTTTCTTCCAGAACAGTTGAACTTGACTCACCCTGAAGCAGCTCAGATCTCAAATGAGCTTTCCTATGTGGAAAATACTTTGAAACTCCTTTGTGGCCATAGGAATTCTTTTCCATGCACCATCTTATCCAGGATTGTGTATCAATTCAATGAGAAAAGCAGCTTTAGTTTCTCACACTGTACAGATATAGAGCTGAGGCCTCTCTCAGGTGCAGGAAAAAAATCCCACGTATTTCAATAACGTTCACTTTTCAATAAAAATTAATGCCAATGGGAGAAGGGAGGCAAAAGCTAAAAGGCTTTTTTCTCAAATCAGGAGAAATCAACACATTTTTTAGTAAATCTCATCAGTGCTAAAAGCCCCAAAAATATCCTTCTTATAACTCCTCCTTAAACAGGGAAATGCTTCTGCCACTGACTCGTAAAGCATCCAAAAGTGCCACAGAGTGAAGACTTTTGGGCTACCTCCCAGACCGACCTGAAAATGGGTACTAAGCTGTGATGGAGTCACTGTCCTACTGCTCTTCACCTTGCAGTGAGACAAGGTCAAACGTGCAGTAAGGAATCAAACTCCTCACTGAGATGAGCAATGCAGGAAGCCTGGTTTGGAGAGCATGGATTGCTGCCATGGCCAACCAGCCTCCATGGAAAGGACATCAAGGCCCCTTCACGCCACTTAAAGCTCAGTCTCATGGCTTCCAGGTAGCCAACAAGTGCTACTTGCAGCCTGCACAGGCACTTCTCTTGAGATCACAATGAGACAGGGTCAGGTTGTGAAAAAATGAAAGCTTTTGGGTTTTATTTTCTTCTTCTATCATACTCCTCAGAGAGCATTGCCCAGGTTACAGGGATGCTTTCATTTCCAGCCATTTTGTGGAGGATGTTGGCATATCACTCACAAGAAAAGAGACTGGTTTTCACTGTCAGTGCTCGATCTGGGCATTTAATTTGATTTGCCTAAATTAAAAGCCAGTTCCCTTCAGCACCTAATGTTGGAGAACCCCCTCATCCCAGAAAACAAACCAGTTGAATTTTCCTACAACATATCAGTACTTAACACGCTGTTTGTAGCCAAGCACCACTGGAGAAAGCTGTTGGCGTTGCCTCCTGGCCTTAGCTCCTCAACCCAGCTCCAAACACCTTCTTTCCTTTTGCTCCCATTCTCTCCCCATTTAATCCAGGGTCAGTTGATTCAGCCAACTGCATTTTATGGACATTCATGTTTCACTTGCCAGGACACCCAGCCCCAAGCACGGGGCACACAAGGATTTGTGCTGGCTCTGGGAAGAACTTAGACCAAGATCATCCACAGTTGGGTCTCATATACACCCTGCTCACCTCAGCAGCCAAGTCTATCTCTCTGACTGGAGCTGGCATTCCACTGGGGATGAACTCTCCCAGATTCACTCGCCACAGATACAACCCTTATTCTGAATGACTCAGCTCTCAAAAGGAGAGAAACCATTTCAGAAAAGGGAATAGCCCAGTTTGACAGTCAGAAACCTGCCCTCATCTGATGCCTTTGTGAGTCCTGTGCTTAAGAGGCAGAAAGTCTGGGTGAATTTGAAAAGGAATCAGGTAACCTTGGGTTTATTGTGTTTTAGCAGAACCCTGCAGCCAGATAAGCAAACATGCAGAATACAAACCATAGCATCTGAATGTCCTGTGTGGCAGGATCACCACTAATCCCTATTCCCAAATACTCTGCCTCCCCTCATCTGCATAACAGCCTCATTTTAGGCAGAGTAAGAGTCACTTAATAAGAAAGTAGAAATTGTGGCAATTTTACTATTTAGATACCCACAAACATCATTGTTTCCCTAATAGCCAAGGCTATAAACCTACCAAATGCTCACTCCCTGCTCCCATCTCCCATGTTAGAGGGTGTTCAAGGAGAAACATGCATCAACCTATGAAGGAAAGGGGTCAAGTGGCAAAGGAGGAAGATTAAGCCATGATTTGCAGCTGGGCAAGCAGAAAACACTGCCCCAAAGGTCTCACCTGAAGAGCTGACCCCCCTGAGCAGAGATATATCAGCTCTGCCAGCTCTGTGATTCATGGGGTGCTGCTTTCTGCTGGTGCAGCTCTCAGGAGAAACAGAGATTCCTGTAGAGCACTCAAGGCTGTTTGCCTAGAAAAGGGGGCAATGGAAGGACACCTCAGTTTTAGGAGAGGATTGAGGGGAAAAAGCTGTAGGTCCTCCTCTGCAGAGCACCCTGGAACTGTTTGTTCTGGAGATACAACAAACCAAATGGGAGGAACCAGGAGAGACCTGCTGGAGAATGGGGAGAAGGGATGAAGCAGGAGGCAGCTGGAGGAATTCTGGGGCTGATAAGAAGGGTAGGCAAGCATGTTTAAAATAAAAATAAGCTGCACTCAACTACCTGGACAATTAATGATAACTAATGATAAAAATAATTAGTGTAATTAGTGCCTCATTGGTGCCTATTTATGTAACTGCTCAGGAAAGAAGGAAATTATCTAGCCATGGTTTTGGAGTGCTCTAAAGAGTCAAGGAATTGATTCTTAAATTAAAAAAACCAGTAATTTAGGAGAGCAAACATAATAGCTGTGTGATACAAGACTTTCCTGGGCTAAGGATCTCCACTGATTAAGGTGGTTTGTACTGCAAATAATTTTGGCCATGCAAACATCTCTCCTGATTACATCAATCTCCACAGACTGACTTTGTACTCCTGCATCCTCTCCAACCTCCTAAATTTACTTTCAAATCTTCTGACTATTATTACTATTACTATTTTTAATCCTCTGGTTTGCAAAACAGACTAGATGTGAATTAGGGCAGATCTGATGCCCTGAGGAAACCAATGAAGAGAGAAGGAGAGAGACTGAAAACCAGTCTGAGAGTTTATATTGCATAGAGAAGGTCACTCAGGTCCATCAGGCAAATTACAGTTGTGTAAAGGTAATATAAAGAAATAAACCCCAAACTCCTTTTTCTTCAAAGCCAGATCTCAGCAGGAACTTCAGTTATATACAGGAAATCAGAGCCACATCCTAAACACTTGATTTTTGCATGCAAGCTGCATTAAGGGAGGCATCTTTAATAAATTGGGCTACATTTGGAAGAGCCATTTTAATTCTCTAATTAGCATGCGTGCAATGAAAGCCAACTGTGCGTGTTTGTGTGTACACAGCTCTGGGAGAGGGGGTTTAATGAACTGGAGCTACTGCAACTTCAACTGAAGTTTCATTTTGTCAGTGTTGTGATGCTGGGATGCAGCTTTCGACCCCAAACACACTTTTACACCTATAAAATAACCTCTTCCCTCTTCTTTTTTTTTTTTTTTTTCCATGGAGTCATAGAATGATTTTGGCTGGAAGGGACCTTAAATATCATCCAGTTCCAATCCACTGCCATAGGCAGGGACACCTTCCACTATCCCAAGGGTTGCTCGGAGCCCCATCCAACCTGGCCTTGGACACTTCCAGGGATGGGGCAGCCACAGCTTCTCTGGGCAACCCGTGCCAGGGCCTCCCCACCCTCACAGGGAAACATTTCTTCCTAATATCCAACCTAAACCTACTGTCTTTCAATTTAAAGTCATTCCTCTTTGTGCCTCACTATGTGCCCTTGTCAAAAGTCCCTTTTACTTGGGTTCATGGACTTTGGCAAAGTGGAGGAGGGGTAAAACAAAAGGAAAAGCTACACAAACATGTGTTGTGGTTTAGCTCCAGCCAGAAAGTAAACTCCAGAGAGCCACTCCCTCCCTCCCCACTCACTGGTGGGGTGGGGTGAGGAGCAGGAAAGGCCTTGACTCTGTATAATCACTGCTTTGCAAGAACTAGAACATCCCTGGGTTATCCATGCTGCTTTTATCCCAAATCCAAAACAGCCTCCTGCTCACACTATGAGGAAAATCAACTCCATCCCAGCCAAAACCACCACAGCATCCTACTCTGGCTTCACTTTAAAAACAAATAAAAAACCCCCAACAACAAAAAAAGATAACAACCAATAAAAAAATAACAACACAGACAGACCCACAGAAAGCCCTTTCCCTGTGGGTCATCTTTTTCTTTGCCTACCACTGTTCTCTGCCACCTGAAACCAGCACAAGCAAAGTTTTATAGGATCAATACACATCCTACCACCATTAATCACCAAGAGAAACAAAAAAAAAAAAGAAGTGAGCCTGACAAAAAAATGCCATAAAAGGGCTGAAGAAAAGGTGAGAATAGATGAGGGAAAAAATGAAAAGGCTGGGACAAAGAAAGACCTGCAGCAATTTAAAATAAACTCACAGTCCATCCTGCAGCTCTTGAGTATCGTTTGAGGTCCCCAGAGATCGAAGACTTCTTTCCAGAGAGGTCACTGTCAACAGCACAGAAAGAAAAGATAAAGGAACAGGACACTTTTCCAGAGAAAAAAATACTGGATTTTAGTTCAGTTGTTTGTCTGGTAATTTTATTTTGTTGTTTTTTTTTTAAATACAATGAAGTATTTGAACAAGTAACCCATGAGACAAAGGGGACACCATCCAGCAACAGCCATTACAACAGAATGGATAAACTGAGTTCCCTGGATGCATAAATGGTGAATCCATGAATCTGTGCCATGACATGACGGAATATGATCCCTTGTAAGAGCAAGAAAACTTCCATCCCATGGACCTTGCACAGGTCTCTGACTTCCAGCCTTAGGATGGCACAGAGACGTGCATGGAGCATCTCCAGCTGGAAAAGTGCCCCCAGTGAAGAGGCAAGAAATTGCACAATAACTATTTATTGCTCTGAATAAAAATTAAGAGGCAGAACATTGATGTTCACTCCAATATTTTCCTCCTTCTTGTTCAAGACCTTAGCACTCAAAATCTTTTCTATTTCTGTTTTCTTTTCTATTTCTATTCTAAAACAGAGCCCTTTGCTGTGATCATCTCCTGTGTTGGAGAAATATTTGGGCTTTCCCATCAGGAGAGGAGGATACTCTATCGTAAGAACACCAGGAAGGTGGAAATATGATTTGCTTTGCTTTTAATGACTTCAGATTTAAGAAATATATATATATGTCTATGTGTGTATATATAAAAGTAACAGAAAACCAGGAGTACAGTTGTCTTTTTACACCCTTGAATTTCACTGTCTCAAATTCACTTTCAAATTAAAAACAGGTCACTACTTCTGGACTTAGCACAGCAAGTATGAAAAGCATTTGAAGATTTTCCACAATGAAACATGTTAAATAAATTACATTCTTGATATTTACATGTGGAATTTTTCTCAGGATGCTCCCAGTTGTAAAAACTCATCACCCGTTATCAGTCACGCTTCAGTATTTAAGGAAAGAAAGAAGAGCAGATTAGAAACATGGCTCAATTATTTCTGCAGAAATTTAAGAAATCCTCTGTTTTAATGACTCTGCAGACTTGGACTTGGCCTGTAACTTTGAACAAGTCACTTAATTATATTTCCACTGACAGACCAAATCCTCTCTTCTCTTTTGGGCTCCACTGGCTTGACACCAAAAGTCACTAAATAGCACAAAAATAACTAATGTGCCTGAAGAACATGAATATTCAAACAAACCTTGAATACGACCATATATTTCTACCCCAAATGCTAGATCTCCATAACAGATTTTAGTGCAGAGTTTGGAGATTCAGTAAGATAAAGCCTCAAGGAATTGTCTATAACTAAGCTAATAATTATTCTTCTTTGCAGGAAGCACAATGTTTTAAAGAATAAATTGGAATTTTTCACTAATAACCATTTGTTTCTGTAGAAGAACAGATCTGATCCTGCAGAGATCTCATGGATATTAGAATTCCTTCTCTTCCCCTCCCTGCAATCCTAAAAACCCAATCTCCCATGCAATCTATAAGCCCTCCATTTCAAATACAAAATTTTGCATCAAATAAAAATACTTCTGGGCCCATCAACCCTTGGAAACAAAGCAAAGTGTGGTCCTTGGAGAATGGACAGCATGTCAAGGTAAAGAAAGGACTTGTGTGGACACTGAATTTGTAAGAACGTGTTAATGTCATGTGTGCAACTCCAGAAGGAAAAACAGCAGCTGGAGCATCCATGAACTTCCCCAACCTGGCCTGTAAAAATCAGGACAATTCAAAGTGAATTTTGCTACTGCCTGCTTTGGAGAAGATTGGAGTAAGAAGCAGCTTTTCTACTGTAAAACACCTTTCAAAACTTCATACACTTGCCATTTTACACTGAGGTAAATCCATGAGCTATTGGACTTGTTAAGGATTTTGGAAAACTTACATAAAAGGAAGAAAATCTGAGACATGAATGCAAGAGATGAGGAAAGCACTTTTCAGTCAGGTGAGAAAATGACTCAGGTTTAAGTCCCTATCCAATAATTTTACCCAATATTCCAGTTTGAACATAGTATTTATACACTTACATAAAGGTCAGTCATCCTAAAATGACAAAATGGGCTCTTTGGAGCAATCAGAGGTCACCATTTGATGTAGTTCTTACCTGGAAAATAGTGGGACTAAGATTCCTGAATCTCAGGAAAACCACCCATGGCCTGGGCTGCATCAAAACAGGAGTGGCCAGTGGATCAAGGGAGGTGATTCTCCCCCTCCACTCTCCTGCCAGGAGACCCCATCTGGAACACTGTGACCACCTCTGGGACCTGCTGGAGCAAGTCCAGAGGTGGCAACGAGGATGCTCAGAGAGCTGGAGCCCCTGTCCTATGGAGATAGGCTGAGGGAGCTGGCATTGCTCAGCCTGGAGAAAAGAAGGCTCCAGGGAGACCTTGGAGCCTCTTCCAGTGCCTGAGAAGTCTTTTTAGTGCCGGAGAGAGTCTTTTTAGCAGGGTCTGCAGTGACAGGACAAGGGGTAATGGCTTAGATTAAGGGGTAAGGGCAGGTTTAAATCAGGTTTCAGGAATAAATTCTTGGCTATGAGGGTGGTGATTAGAACAGGTTGCCCAGAGAAGCTGCCCCATCCCTGTAAAGGTCCAAGGCCATGTTGGACGGGGCTTTGAGCACCCTGGTTTAGTGCAAGGTGTCCCTGTCCATGGCAGGGGGGTTGGAGCAAGATGATCTTTCAGGCCCTTTCCAACCAAAGCCATTCCACGATTCTGCGATTAAGTCTGAGCTATTTTGGGCTAAATCTAACCTGCTTTGACCACAAATCACTTTATCAAAACCTGTGCAGTTCCTGTGTTGGATGTGGAAAATCCCTCTCAATTTACCAGTTCTGACCACGTGAGCAGTAGCTCTACCAGAGAAGCAAAACATCAAGCTGTGCTGGGGAGATGCTGTGACGCCACTGTTAAAACAGGTATCTTATTTTAAAAGCCTTGTACTCTTCATTTTTAACAGGACCAGCGTGTGCTGGTCCTGCATGATGAGGCACATCCACAAGGGATCACTGCTCTTGGAACTGCCCTGATTTACAGAACCTGAGGGTTTCAATCCTTTAAATCAACGGGGGATAAGAAACCACTGTGAGATGGCAAGGGAGACTCCATCACACCTGAGCTCAGCCTTTAAGATCAAGGTAATGTGCATGGCACTAACCTGTTATGTGCAGTCATTAATGAGCAAGTAACAGGAATTAGAAAGGGAAGAGACTCACTAGAGCACTCAGGTTCTCCATCTGGCCAGAACAGGTCTGATTCCTTCAGTATATCCTCCACTGATCAGACAGGATGCACCAAAGCAACCCCATTTAGGAGTGTTATTTATTTTACTTATTTATAAGACACTTAGTGAGAGGCAGCTAAAAGCTGTACACTGAACAAAATGCAAAACCTTGACAAAAATACACAGAAAAAAAAAGCCATAAATAAGACAATTTCAGCCAGCATTTTGGCTTCTTTTTGTGTGCTAATAGGAAAAAATCAACTAAATTAAATAACCCATGAAAATTGCAAAAGTCAAAGCACTATCAAACAACCTGGTCTAGTGGAAGGTGGGCCTGCCCATGGCAGGGGGGTTGAAACTAGGTGATCTTTAAGGTCTCTTCCAACGTAAACCATTCTGTGACCCTATGAACCTTCCCTATGGTCAACAGGGACAGCCCCAAAAGATTTAGAGAAGGAAACAGATGAAAAGAATAGGAAAAATCTCCTTCTACCCCTTCACACTCCTGTAAGAGATGGCATTAAAAAATGTCTGTAAAGCTCATGACCTGGCAGGAGAGTGATCCAGTAGCACATAAAGAGAACCAGCTGTCCTGACTAAGATTTTTATTCAACACATGAGGAAGATTTCCATTTTCACAGCACAAAAAAGGAGCAGGAATCATTTATGTGTGAGATCAGCCCCAACCAGCTCAGGGCTGTAAAAATCCCCCTTGGTCAGGAAGGAAGTCCTAAAGTGCCCAAAAAGGATTTAAATCACCCCAAAGGCTCAGAACTCTGTAAAAAAAGAGTAAGGAGAGCAAAGAGGGATAAAGCACACGGTGTTTATTACCTGTGCAGTGTTACTCAATAAAATTCAATGGTGCTTTAAAATCCAGGTACAAAGTTGACTTCTTGTTTCATTAAAAATAGTCACTCCCCAAAGGTAGAAAAAATATTACTGAGATTGCCCACAACCTGGAATTTTTGGAAGCTAAACAACAGAAGCATAACATCTTGGAACAGCCTGATCCAGGGAAAGGGTGGAATCACAATCCCTGGAAGTGTTTGAAAATGAGTTGACATGGTTTAGAGGGTTTGGTGGCATTCAGTCAAAGGTTGGACTTGGTGATCTTGGAGGTCTTTTTCAACCTCGATGATTCTATGATTTCATGATCCTTAGCATCCCAGGAGGGAGAAGAACCTTCCAGGTGCATGGTTTGGTCTCCAAAACAATGGGAAACCTGAAAAACCCCAAGAGAGGCTGTGGCAAGTTAGGAAAAGAAGGAAAAGAGGAGCTGTGATGGGATTTATGCAGCTTGTAGGATGTTCAACACACCATGCCCAGCACAGAAGGAGTAAAACCCCTCATATGGTATAGGGCAGAAAGCATCATGGGCATTCTTCCCCATTTTCTAACCCTAAAAGTTTCTTTCCCTAAAGTGGCTTAGCTGTGCCAAATCTTAACATCCCTCTCCTGTAAAGCTCTATCCACTTTTTGGGGAAAGACTATAAAACCCACACATATAAACTGAATGGAACTGACTTTATCAGACAAAAAATAATATGGGTGGTGAACAGAGCAACAACAGTGGAGTATCTTATGGGCATTTCTTCAACCTGAAAGCACTTTAAAAGGCATTATAAATTCATAGATTCATAGATTTTAAAGGCCAGAGAGAGCAATTCTGATTATCCAATCTGATTTCTTCCCATAAAACTTTGTCCTATCGCTCCTACATCAAGACTCCAGACTGCAGCTGGACTAAAGTATATCTTATAAAAAGACATTTGAATCTTGATTTAAAGTTTCGAAGCAAAGCCAAATCCATCAGGTCCCCTCCATAAGCAGCTCTAATGGCCAGTTATCATCGTACAGGAAGATTGAATTTGTCCAGCTTTAACTCCTATCTCCTGATCTCCTTCTGTGTGAGAATCTTAGATTAATGAGTCCTTTGCTATTTATTTGATGTCTTTCTTCCTACAGAGGTACTTACACACCACAGGTGAGTCCTGTCAGATGTCTCACACAGAAATTTGGACAGCACAGATTTTAAAGTCTGGTTTGCAGACTTCAAACAGTTGTGTCTCCATTTTTGCAAAGTAGTTTTAAGCATTTAAAGTACAGGCATTGTCATTACCTGCTTCACAGAGCACTCAACTCAGGCAACTCTTAGCAGAAAACACATCATCACCATATCAAGAGGAGAAACAAAGGCCAAGAGAGGTTGTTCAAACCCTAATTGAATGGATTAATGCAATTCTAACAAAGAATGAAAAGAGAAATTGGGTTGTGGCATTTAAAAAAAAAAGATGTGCCACTCATCTTGAGGTGTTATCAGGATAAACTCCATGACAGTAGGAGTTTTGATTACAGAACAGACATATCAACCTGGCTGGTTTGGATAATAGTTGATATCTGTAACAGCACACACAGGCTCACAGGCAGGCTGCAAAACTTCAGACTGAGCCCTCAGTTTGGAGCAGAAGTTACTGCCATTCATCACTACCACTGCCAAATAAAAACTGTTAGTGCTGGAGCAACCAAATTTGATGCTACTGCAGGTATTTCTGTGAGTTCTGGTGTGGTTGTTCACCCACCTGCAAGCCAAGTACCCATGGTCACAGCTGGGAAGTTCAGGCTCCCAAAGGGGCCATAATCCCTTGTTTACATGGGATGTGTGTCACCAACAGAAGGGTCACAAAACCCTTGTAGTCATGGAAAATTCGATGCTGGAATTTTCCTGGCAGTTAGAGCATACACAACTCCTCTAAAGAAGAGATGACTATGATTTAGAAGTTTTGCTTGCCATCCTTCTTCTACAAGGATCCCTTGCTGCAAGGACTGGGGCTCTGCCCCTGGGACACACTGGGGCATAATTACACAAACAAGGAGGCACTAAAATCCTCTCCCTACACCAAGGCCAGGCCTTTCTGCCACCCAGTCCCTACAGACACAGAACAAAACAGATACAGAAGGTGTCCAGGTGATTCCAAAGCAACTTCAAGGTCTTTTGTAAAATCAGCACCAATAATTTTTGATTCCTGTCTGACATTAGTGTATTTTAGAACTGGGGTACCATGACATCAACTTCCATTCAGCAATGTTAGTTTACATCTGTCTGCAAGATAAATTCCTCCAGCCTAATCCAACAAAACTGATGAGCCAGACTTGTCTCCAAAGGAGGGAAGCACTCTGCACCTCCAGGGCCTGGGGATCCAGGAGCTGGAGTAGCATCTCTGCTCAGTCTACAGAGTGAAGAATAACAGTAGAGTCTTGGTGTTGGTGTTTTTATAAGAGAGATGGATGTTCTGCAAGCTCACAAGACAGGCTCTGAACACAGCAGTGCTGCAGCACATTAGAAAATAAGTCTGGCTTGTTCCACCTTTCTGCACTCTAACTCCCCATTGTAACAGATGACACAATTAAAAATAGAAAAGGATGTGGTATCAGCAAGGATTGGGATATATCTGTGCCTGTTTAATGGAACATATGGTGGAATATTTTTACATCTTATAAAGGACTGTGTATTGGACATGTGCTGCTGCTAGGGAGATGCAGCAGCAGAAAAGCTGCATTAATATTTGCTCTGTGACAAGAGGAGCTGCCACACACCCTGTACAGGCACAGGAATCATCAGCAGGGCAGCACACAACTGACTGGGAAACCTTTCATTATACGCACCATTGGAGTTAATTCGGAACACGTTGGCTGAAGTCTCCTGAAAAAGCTCCTGCAGTTCGCTGGGATCAATCTGGGTGGCTGTGGAGACAAAAACAGAAGAGATATTTTAATACCAGAGGCCACTGATCACTTTGAAAGGGGGATGGGCCTTTGAAGGGGGGTGCAGGTTCCTCTTTGCTGCAGAAATTTAGCCCAGGGAGGGTGGTTTGCTGTAGTTTTACACAGTGTCTGACTGTGGAACTTGCACTGGACAGCCCCTCAGAACAGTGAAGATGCTGCTGCAACATGGTGGATAGGGGAGACTGAGACAGCATTTGTAGGAATTATTAGCAACTGGAACTCAGTTATGAAGTGGGAATATCAGAACCCCAACTGAATGAGAAACCACAATCACAACATCACTTTACCATCACTTCCCAGAGCAGGAGGGCAAGTGAGCGGCTCCTGCCTGCATGAAAAGGGAGGAAGCAGCAAGCAGAGCACAACTGCTCCATGGGCTGAAAACTTGTGGGACTTCTAATCCCCAAGAGATGCTCCTCTTTTTCCTATTTCTTCCTGATAGCCCAACTGCAAAGGGCAATGAGTCAGTGCCAGGAATTGCCATTGCTTTTGCTGCTGTGTTTTTGGGGTTTTCTTTTAAGCTTCATTTCTTCATTTCCCAACTTTAAACCCCCTTAAACTATCCCAAGCTTCTGCACAGCTTCACCACCTCCTGACAAGCAGTGATGTGAGATTGGCCTGGACTATACTGTAAAATCATAGACTCATAGGATGGTTTGGGTTGGAAGGGAACACTTAGTTCCAATCCTCCAACCCCCCTGCCATGGGCAGGGACACCTTCCACTAGATCAGGTTACTCTGAGCCCCACCCAGCCTGACCTTGAACACTTCCAGGCATGGGCATGTACAGCTTCTCTGAGCAACATGTGCCAGGGCCTCACCATCTTTATAGTAAAGAATTTCTTCCTAATATCTAATATAAACCTACCCTCCTTCAGCTTAAGGCCATTAATTATGGTCATATTACGCAGAAGGGATACATCACTTAAAGAAGGTTTAAACTGGTAGGTTTACAGATGGCTGAGCCCTATTCTGTAGCCCAGCTGTGTCAGCTTTTACAGGTTTCCCAGAAGCCGCTCTACCTGAAACTTTGGTCATATCCAAAAGCACCCCAGGGCTTGTACACCTGACACACTACAGTGCCTTCAAACAGCCCCTGCTATCAGCAAGGTGCTCCTCTGAGACAAAGCATTAGAGAGACTCAAAGAGGAGCTATGATTCATATCTTCAATTTTTATAACACACTCTGCATCCCTCAACCAGATTTCCCTAAGCTGTTAAAAAGCCACATGCCCAACCCGTACTTGGAAGAGCAGAAAGTCAGTGATGGAGCAAGGCAAAAACCCAGGAAAATGGAATAACATGAGAACCCCACTTGATGCACTGCTCAGGTCAGTCCTGAGGATGCATCTCCTGGCACTTGAGGACAAGCTTGACATCTGAAGGCCAGATTTTCCACTGCTTCTCACACTCATGTGAGAGGGTTGAGCCCTGGAACAGCTGTAAATAAAGTCATGGATCAGCCTCTCAGGTTGACACAAATCCAGGGTATTAAATGGTGTTTCATCCAAATGCACAGGGGCTCATTGCTAGAGATTTTCCCACTCTTCTCTTGCAGCAGTTCCTCCTAAATCAGCTGTCCCAGACACCCCTTTCCTTTGCTTTATAGAGTCTGTACAACACTAGAAATGAGCTGGAGCTCCCCCTTCCCCCAGGAGTTTCACTTATTACCAACAAGATCCAGCCCTCATTAAATCACTGGCAAAAGAGCAGCACAGGATAAGATTTTTAACTCTTTACAGACAGTGATGACCCCCATTTCAGGAGGTTTTCCTTGGATTTTCAGGGTGCTGACATGCTGCGGGGTAGTTATGGGAATATGAGCAGCCAGGACATGACTTTAGCTTGGCAAAATTTCCAGTTGCCTGTGCTGAGAGGGCTGGGCCACACATTTTGTGACAGAGACTTTTTTAGATAGGTGGCAGGGTTTTTTAGTTGGTTTTTT
Organism: Pseudopipra pipra; assembly: GCF_036250125.1. NCBI lineage: Eukaryota > Metazoa > Chordata > Aves > Passeriformes > Pipridae > Pseudopipra > Pseudopipra pipra. The sequence goes on along the minus strand of NC_087549.1, from coordinate 2,746,575 downwards.
TTGAGGGGAGGGGTTTTTTTACCCCTTTATTTCTATTCTTTCCTTAGGAACACTGGATTTGCCTCAATGGATTTTTAGCCTGGCCCAGTGATCCTGGATCCATGTGCACTCAGGTGTTGAACAAATCCTTAGATGAACCATGAGGAACAAAACCAAGGGTTGGAAACTCCTTCAAATCTTCAATTATCACATTAAACTTCCCAAAATAATGCACACTGCAGACTTCAGTGTGTCTCCACATGGGGACGTTCCTGCAGATCCACATCATCCATTGGTGTGGAGACATTTAAAATGCCCAAACTACCCCAAAAGTAAAAACGAAATATCCCAAATGTTGCAAAGGGCTGGAGAATCACCAATTTCATTCCAAGGACTGCCAGTTTTATCCCAAGGAATGCACACCTGCATTTTGGAGTCCCTGTGACACCATGAGAAAGAAACACTGAGCAACACTATGAGTCCAGAGTTGTTCCATGAAGTTAAAAACTACCCAGAAATTCAGGTGCTAATTTGGGAGGGTGAATTTAAATTTAAATTTATTGGTGGGACACCATTTTTCTCACCCTCTACCTCATTTCCTAATGGAAAAGAGGGAAAATGCAACAGGACAATGTGCGAGGATCGTACTGTGAGGATATGGAAATATTTTTTGAAGCCTCTGCATATTCATTTTAGCCAAATGCAAGAGGACTGTAAGACGATGAGCTCCCCATCCAAGGCCTGAAATCTCAATCCATAAATATCTACCAGAGAGCACCATATCACCCCCACAACTCAAAAAAAAGCAAATTAAATTAAAAAAAAAAAAAATCAAGGCAGACAAAACCTTTGGCCAGAATTTCCAAACAATTACTTTGAAAACGCAGTTCTTGGAGAATGGCTGAGAAAATCACACTGAATGTGGCTTCCAGTTCCCTGCCCCTGGGCTTTTATTTCATGTCACAGCATGATGCCAGTTCTGGTTTTATTTTGTTTTTTATTTTACAAAAGAAAACAAAATAGTAACCAGGAGATTATTTTAACTACTCCAATCTCGAGCTTCAACACATCAAGCCAAGATGTTGTAGCTACTCAAGGAGGATTCAGCAGCTCAAGCAGACAAGCAAAACAATTTAAAAACAGCAGCAGAAAGCAAAGTAAAAATGCATCTGTACTACCAAGCTAAGGAAGACAACACAAGAATGAGAAGGAAAGTGAACGTGAAGTACATTTGTGCCTAATAAAAAGTTAAACATCTTTGATTACATCAAGTGAATACTAAAATATCATGATTCTCCAAGAAGGAGTATGAGGTTTCTGATGTGCATTAAATGCTGATATGCATTAAATACATGTCCTGACACTATTAGAGTTCAGGGTCACAACTGGGAAAAAATTACTTTTATTTACACTCTGGGTCCTGGAAGCTGTGAAGGTTTTGCAGTGAATATGTTACAGAATCCCAATGCAAATCGTTCCTCCTTCACTTCCTCAACTGGACAGTTCCAAAAACATTTTTACAGTTTTTACATTTATTTTCCTCATTTGTTTTCCAGGAAAATCCCCTTGGCAGGAGACAGAACAACCCAACTTGCTCTGCTATCAGTTCCACCTTGTTCCCACCTAGCAAATAGTGACAACCTGTTGTATTTATTGCAACTCATAGAAATCACAGAATGGTTTGGGTTGGAAGGGACCTTAAGGAGGTCGTTCCAAGCCTCCCACCATGGGCAGGGACACTTTCCACTAGACCAGGTCACTCAACTCCCCATCCAACCAATTCCTAAAGCAGCAGCACCCAACAATGGCATTTATCTGCCCATTTAAATCTTATTCTGCCCACGTAACTCTTATTTCTTTTGCTTGAGAAGCTACCCAGACACCAGGTAGGTGCAAGAGATGGAAAGACAAGCTTTCCAATACATGCTCTGCCAAAGCAAAGTGTGTCAACACACATCCTGGCCAACTGCAAGGGGAGTTCTCAGCAGGGAAAGGGATTGTAAGGAGATAATTCAACTTGAGTGTGGTGGCCTGACCGTGACTGGACATCAGATGCCCACCAAAGCAGCTCTGTCACTGCCCTCCTCAGCCAGTCAGGAGGAGAAAATATGACAAAAGGTTTGTGGGTCGAGATAAAAACAGGGAAAGTAACTCAACAGTTACTGTCACAGGCAAAACAGACTTGACTTGGGGAAATAAATTGAATTTATTACCAATCAAAACACAGTGTAGGATAATGAGAAATTATCTGAGAACACATTCACCCCTCTCTTCTTCCCAAGCTCAACTTCACTCCAGATTTTCTCCACCTCCTCCCCTCCAGTGGTGATGGGACAGGGAATGAGGGCTGTAATCAGTCCATCACACATTGTGCTCCTTCCTCCTCTGGGGGAGGATTCTTCTCACTCTTCCCCTGCTCCACTGCTGGGTCCTACCCAAGGAGGCAGTTCTGCCTCTAACATGCTCTAACATGAGTCCTTTCCACATGTTCTTTCCACAGGGTCAGTCCTTCAGGGCACCTTTGGGGTGATACCCCCCAGGGTCACAAGTCCTGCCTGAAGAACTGTTCCAGTGTGAGCTCCTCTCTCCACAGGTCCTGCCAGGAATCTGCTCCGGTTTGGGTTTCCCATGGGGTCACAGCTTCCTTTGGGCATCCCCCTGCTCTGGTGTGGAGCCCTTCATGGGCTGCAGGAGGATCTCTATTCCCCCATGGACCTCCATGTGCTGCAGGGGTACAGCTGCCCCACCATGGGCTGCACCATGGGCTGCAGGGGAATCTCTGCTCCAGCACCTGAAGCACCTCCTGCCCCTCATTTCTCATTGATTTTGGTGTCTGCAGGGCTGTTTCTCTCATATTCCCACTCCTCTCTCTTGGTTCCATGTAAGCAAATTCTGGCACCTTCTCACAGAAACTATCCCTGCAGCCCCCCCAGCACCAAAGCCTCGCAACATAAACCCAACACAAGGAGGTAGATCCTTCTCATAATCCATGTTCCTGCAGTCCTGGAAAAACCTGTATTGCCAAGACAGGCTCAGAAGGTGTTCTGGGGATGCTTTATCCCAGTAATTGCTTCCTCCAGGCAAAAATCAGTGAGACTGCAGCAGGTTTAGATCTGCACATGCAGCACCATCTTAATGCCTTTCTGCTATGAGGAGGTGGAATCTTGACCTCTTTGCTACCTCCTTGCACTTTGGATCAATGCCAAAAAGAAAACAAACAAACAAGCAAACAACCAAACCAAACCAAACCAAAAAAACAAAACAAAACAAAACAAAACCCACAAAACTTGAATCATGGAATCATTTAGGTTGGAAAAGACATTTAGGATCAAGTCTAACCATTAGCCCAGCACTGTCAAATCCATCACTAAACCCTGTGTCTAAGTAACACATCTACACATCCCCTAAATCCCTGCAGGGGTAGTGAGTCAATCACTTCCCTGGACAGCTCCTTCCAATGCTGGACAACTCTTTCAGTGAGGAAATTGTTCCCAATATCCAACACAAACCTCCCCTGGCAAATCTTGAGGCCATTTGCTCTTGTCCTATGACTTGCTACTTGGGAGAAGAGACCAAACCCCACCTGGCTACAACCTCCTTTCAGAGAGCTGTAGACAGTGGTTGAGAACCTTAAAAATCCATACAATCCTTACAGAGGGTTTTTGCCACCACTATTCTGGAGAACACTCAGAGTGGGCTGCTTTCCACGTTTCAGTGCAATTCTTTATTTATTCTTTATTTCTTTATATTTAATTCCTCACACTTCTGTCCACGGGAGACACTCAGGGTGAGGACTGACCACTCGTGGGATGTGGTGTCGGTGCTTGGAGCAAAACACAACACAGGAATCAGTGGTTTGCTTCCCCCAGTCTTGATCAGGAGGGGGAAAATGCTTCTGATGCATGTGGGGCTCTCAGGTGCTGTGACAGCTCCAAGAACCACGGACAGCGGCTTTGGAAGGGAAAGGAGAAATCCCAGCAAGCTGCTGAGCAGGAATCTCTTTCAGTTCCTCTTCAAGACAAGCCAAATGCAAAACATGACCAGGCTTATAAGGTCTTGTCTCTAGTGATCTGGATCTAATTAATGCCCAAAGGGAATTGTAGAGGTCCAGGACAACACACGTGGTAAAGGCACCTACAGGAACATCCTTTTGCCTAATGTTAATGAAAACCGCCTGTGTTTGCCACGTTAATCTTCCCTGCCTATTAATTATTTCACACTAATTTGAAGCTCCTAATGGCTTCTCTGCAGCCAGGTGAAGTCAGTTGCCTCCCTGAACTCAATTTTGCAGCAAACCCAAAATAACTCATAAGCTCCAGAAAAGAAGCAGCAATACTTCAAGTAACTCCAATAAAAAAGGGGGAGAAGAGGAAAAACAGGACAAGAATTTGATCTTTTTACTTACAATGCTTAATGTGGCTGTAGCAAAGCAACTTGGCACCTCAAAGTGTAATGTATTTATCCCCAAAGCACCACCAAGAATTATGTCTGTGTTCTGTTAAAGAAAGTCATAGATTTTCTGCATCTGAATCTCTCTTTTGAAAGCTTAAAGTGAAGCTACAGCATCATCATTTGCTGAAGAAGCTCCAAAAAGAAAGTTCCTTGGTATCCAAACTGCTTTTTTTTTTTTTTTTTTTTTACCATGAGACACCTGCAAGGAGTAAAGAGCAGGTAGGGAGCAACCTGCTCACTCTGATTTCAATCCATGCACCCCAAATCCTCAGTTTACCTCCACCAACATGGACTAAGTACCACTGCACCCAGCCCTGGGGATCAACCCCTTCACAGCCCAGCTGAATGGATAAATCTCACCCATCCAGCACCTTGTTCCTTCTTCAGGACCACAGGAACCATTGCAAAGCTTCAATCCCTACCTTGAAGGTTTTTCATAGAATTATCTAAGAGAGTAACTCTTTATTGAAGATTATGATCCACAATCCATGTGCTTCTGGCACTGGGAAATGAACTCAAGGGTTCATCTCAAGGAAGAGTTTGATTTCCAGCTGCTAGCCTGAGAGTAAGACATTTGCTCTGGAGCAAAATGGCAAATCCATGTCTTTATTTCAGTTTTTCCGGAACAACTAACATAAAAATGAGAAGGTGGAAGAAGATGAAAGACGCAAAGGGAGAAAAAGGGTAAGGACAAAGGAGCAGATTGTCACGGGAAGATGAAAATCCTTAAGAAAAAGACAAGCAAGAACTGGTGGGTGTACAGACACCTACACCCACTCCAGACGTGTCCTTTAGCCACCAGTACTTCGCAGGGTGCTCCTCCCTGGGGACTCTGGTGTCTGATCCCATGTTTCATACCAGCCCTTGGTCTCTTCAACTGCAAGAACAATGATTTGGTCTTCTGCTGCCTTTCCATTTCATATAAACCACAGGAACCTCATTTCTCCTCATCACCTCTGCTCTCCTGTTGAAACTGATCAAAAAACCTTCAACAAGTGCCAAGATAGAAGGGATTGGCCAAGAGCATGTTCGAACAAGGCTCCTTTCCTCAAGGAGAAGAGCTTAAAATAGAAGAGAATGAGAGAAGCAGCATCATGTCTAATGTTGCAAAGTCGCTCCCAGCATTCAAACGTAGGAGGTCTTTATTTCCTCCTACTTTAGTTTGAGAGAAATAAGTGATAAAGGAAAATGTAAGCAAAAAATCACACTCATCAGGCAGCATGATTTTCATCAGCGTTGGAAAATGTGAGGCTGTTTCACATGGAAAAGCTCTGAGGGTCTTTGCTGCAGATTTGGGCAGTGACTTGGACAAAAAAACCCGAGTCTCCTCGGCACAAAGATCACAAAGAGGGGGCACCGAGGGGATTCCATGTTTAAAAATGACCTGGAGCTGGTGTCTGCACCAATCCTCTTCCCCTTCTCACACAGTGGGGTCAGTGTATTCTAGAACACAATTAGCTCTGCGTTAACTCGATCTCTGTTTGCGTTAACACTTGTAAATTCCTGTTCATTTTTTTTTCAAATCATATTCCTGATTTGTCCAAGTTCTTTTGAACATACAAAATAAGTTTTTTTCCTAGCTTTAGAAATGAAGCTTTACCTGAAGGTGTCTCAGGTGGAAGGACAGATTTCATCCCACCCATCTAAAAAGGAGATGGGATAAGTATTGAAGTACCTGCCTCCTCCTCCTCTCACCGAGAGAAAACCAAGAATCACAGAAACATAGAATATCCTTAGTTGGAAGGGACCCACAAGGATCATCAAGGTCCAGCTCCTGGCCCTGCACAAGATAACACCAAGAATCTCCTCATGTGCCTGAGAGTGTTGTCCAAATGCCCCTCGAGCTCTGCCAGGTTTGGTGCTGTGCCCACTGCCCTGGGGAGTGTGTTCAGTGCCCAACCACCCTCTGGGGGAAGAAGTATTTCCTAATATTCAACCTAAACCTCCCCTGACACAACTTCAGGCCATTTCTTCAGGTCCTATCACTGATCCCCACAGAGAAGAAATCAGTCCCTGTCCCTCCACTTCAGCTTCACCCTACAGACTCACCCTGCTCCCAACTTACTTCCCCACCAGACACACTTGAAAAAATATTGAGGAAATCAAAGAAAAAAAACCTCCCATCTATTTAACAGTTCAGATTTTTTTTCTTTGGAAGTCCTACCACAGCTATAGGAAGTTGACAAGAGGACACAGATATTTTATAATCCCTAAGCCAAGCTAAATTCAGGGCCTAAACTCCATGAGCTTACCAAGGAGGTAAAGCAGGCAGGGAGAATCATTTCAGGTTGGTAAGGACCCCACCTAGGCATGATTTTTTTTTCTTGGGCTCTCTGAAGCACTTTCAATACCTAAGCCTTTTTTTCCAGACTCTGAGATTTGTGCTTTAATTAACATGTTCCCAGAGAAGTAACTGCAGTGTACAGTGTCCCCAGCACAAATGTTCCCGGTGGAGCTTGTAAGTTTTAACTGGAGCTCAGCATGGTTTTTCCTTGGAAAAGCCTTGGAAATAAAAAATTAAAGAAGCTTTACATATATATGCAATACATATTTCTGAGAGAAATATTAAATATAGAGCCTATCCCAAGGAAAGTCTAAGAAGCCAAGGAAAAAAGGCTATTCAGGCAAAAGCTTCCCATACAAGTGAGGTCCAGGGCAATGGGACCAAACTCTGCATCTTGGCAAGTGTCTGTGCTCTGGTGGCATCAAAAGGGACAGCCCAGTCATGGAGAATCATCCCTTGTGGAATTCAAGAACATAAAGGATGAGCAATAACTTGCAGTGAAAAAAATTAGGGAAGACACAGAATTAAGAAACTCTCTCCTTCTCGACCTACCTGAGGAAAAGGGCTGCACACAATTTGTACACTTCCATTTCAATCAGCCAAGAGGTAAGTTTTTTTAACTAAGCCACTTGAAAGGAGCATGAAACCCATGGGTGCCATATTCCCATCCTCCCTGTCATAGTTCGAAATTCCATGCAATTCCAAACACAGCACCAAAACTCAGCCACAAAAATGCAAATCTGTGTATACTTAAGGAGGGCTTCCCAGAGAAAAGGAAGCATAAGGGAATGTTGGAGATCAGTGAGGCACTGGAAAAGGCTACCCAGAGAAGCTGTGGATGCCCCATCCCTGGAAGTGCTCAAGGGAAAATTAGATTGGGTCCTGAGAAACCTGGTCTAGTGGAAACTATTCCTGCCCCTGGAATGGGGTTTGGAATGAGATGATCTTTAAGGTTTCTCCCAACCCAACCATTCTGTGGGTCTATTATTAATTATTTTTTTACAGTGCAATCAAGATTCAATCAGATCTGCTTTGTGTTATTTCTAGCTAAGTTGTTCCTATTCACTTTTGTTTCCTTCTTCAGCATATCTGATGATAGCAAACTGCTGAAGAAGAAACCAGTGAGACTCTTTAGGTGCTAAACTAGTGCTGGAATCTTCTCAGCCCTGCAGGTCATCACCCTGTGTGGCCAGGACAGCCCAACTGCCAGGGTATCAGCTCCTGTAAAAGGAGTCTGGATGAGGAGATTTGCACCCATGAGAAATCATAGGATGGTTTGGGTTGGAAGGGACCTTAAAGACCATCCAGTGCCAAGCCTACCTGCCATGGACAGAGAAATGTGTTGGCCACTCATTTTTCAGCTGGCCAAGTGGAGAATTCCTCCTTGGTGAGCACCACGTGGCACCTGTGGCCATGTGAGCAATAACAGCCCTGCCCAGATTTGCTCCAGCTCTGAAGGTGGATTTTGTGACTGAACAGCAAAACCGCGACCTAAATCCTGGAGAGTCTGCATGTACAACCTTGACAAGAAGCAGAGAAATCCCAGACAGCATCAGCAACAGCATGAAAGAAAGTTTCTGGCATAATGTGTTACCCAGAAGATGAGATACAGCACAAAATACAAGAAGAGTGGTGAGATGAAGCAGAGATGCTGCTTCCAACTGATGACTGGGAGGAAGATAGCCAACAAAACTCATGAGAAAAGTCCCAACCAACCAACAGACTTTGCTGAATTACTAGCCCAACAGTTTATTTTAATGTATTATGAAAAAGTTCCCTGCTTTTGCAGGGCCACTGGGAATTTATCAGATTTTTTTCCCAGCACTGGGTGACAGTTTGTGCTTTTCAGTCTTTCCTTCTCAAGCTCGTTAGAGATGTTATAAAGTGAACATCAGCCTGATATTCTCTATATCCACATTAAACCACACTGCTGCCAGAAAAACCTGTTCTTATCCTGCACTGCTTTTCAGGTAGCAGTGAAAAAAAATAAAAAACAACCAGCATGAAAACATAAACAAAAGAACACCACCTTCTAATTTCTACAACAAGAAAAACAGCAGCTCTGGTTGATTTAGTAGAAGGAAATGTCAGAGACTCACACTCTGTTACTAAAATAAAAAGCCTATCAATTCATGGCTGCAACACGATGGTTAAAAGTGATTTGAAGGTCAGGCACGGCTGGCAGCCCCTGGAAAATGACTTGGGGGGATTCTCAGCCCTGTTTCACCTGCTCAGATCTCTGTAAAAATGAACAAAGTAATTCAGAGAATCACTACTTTCACCACAAAGCCCCACAAGGGCTGAGGGGCTCTGGTCCAGACAGGAAATTTGGGAGAATGTTGATTTTCCATGATGGTTAAATGCAAAATGGACTTAAAATTTTAAGCCAAACTTTAGGCAGAATAAGTGCAGAGCAGAGCTGTGCAACGGATTAAGAAGCTGCTAATTCTGGAGGTGTGGAAATTTCTGCTTTGGTTGGACAGTTTTACAATTAAGAATTTTTCTCCATTTTTAAGCAACTGGGAGACAAAGTTTAAAAGGTTTTGCATAATTCTGATGTATTAAATCACTTTTAAATAAAACAAAATCACTTTGAGGTTTTTTATTATTTTTGCTGGTGGTGGATTAGGAGAAAGTTAAAAGGACAATTCATTTTTGATTGAAATAAATCAATGTACTGGAAAATACCAATTATTTTGTGAAATTCCCCTATCAAATCCTATCCCTTCCTGCTTTCCAAGATGGAAAGTCTAATCATGTTCCCTTCTTCATGCTTCAAAGCAGTAGCAGGAGCAAGAATTAAGGCAGTGTCTGTGTGTATTTTTGAAAGGATACCCAAGTCATTAAGGGGAAAAAAAAAAAGGCAATTTAAGATGTTTGACAGTTTGTTTCATTTTTTAATGATGATGTGGTGCGAGTATATAAATAAAACCTGAGTGAAAGCAAGTTTTGTTTACACTGCTCTTTTCCAAGGATAGTCTGCAGCCCTGTGCTAATGCAAACCCAAACAGCACCAAGAGGATGTGAAAATGCAAAAGAATTGCCTGAAAAGCAAAGTGGAAAAGATTGATTAATGTTACCCTTCCTGCCCAAGCTGTGGGACATGTAACACGAAAACAGCCAGCAGAAAAAAGACGAAGAGCCCAAATATTTTTGAAACATCGTTATTTAAAGATGTATTGTCGATATAAATCATAAAATACTGTTTTTATTTTTAAACTAGCACTTAATCAGCCCTCTCTTCTGGTCTTATTAATGAACTCAGCACTAATTGCCTTCTTAGAAAATATCTTTTGAAAGATCCAGGCTATTAATGACAAAATGGAGATGATTTTTTTTTTCCCCTGATTGAGTCTATGTGATGCAAGGAAGTGGTATCAGAAAAATCAGCCAGAAAAGAAAGAAACCTTAAAAATATTACCTCACCACAGTTTCCAGTTGAACATATCTATTAGGATGGGGTCTTGTGGATACTCCATCCCTGGAAATGTTCAAGGCCAGGTTGGATGGGGCTTGGAGCAACCTGGGATAGTGGAAGGTGTCCCTGCCCACGGCAGGGGTTGGAACTGGATGATCTTTGAGGTCCCTTCCAACCCAAACCATGTCATGATCCAGGTAAATAGGTATTTTCTTCACTCCTTGTAAATTATGGTTTCTACAAACAAAATCCTGAAATGTAGATAATAATGTGTGATCCCAGTGGATATTACGGATAATTCATGAGCTTATCCTTACTATCACTCTACTAGAGAGGCTCCAGGGTTGGGATGAGTCACTATTCCAACAGGAACAATGAGAGAGGAGCCTCAGGGTATCAACAGTGATGACACTGAGATGGAGATGAACATGGGGTGGGAGAAGGGAGTGCTCTCCTTGATGCCTTTGGCACTCAATGACCTCACTCAGCCTCTCCCCAGCCCCTTGGCCTTTCCAAGTCCACACAGAACAAGAGTTGTAGGAGGACAGGAGACTCTGTGCATGAGAGCTGTGCAGGTAAAGGATGTGCTGCTGGACCCTCAAGTTGCTTCAGAATCAACCACACTAGTTGAAGCTCTAGTGAAGAAAATGCCTTTTCTCATTTCTTTCCTCTTCATCACTTCCTTCATTGATCAGGATTATAATTTCAGGCCACCTCAAGGATACAGAAGACAAATTGTTCCCGTGGTAAGTAAAAGCAAAATTCTTGGAGAGACCTTGCAGAGTCATTGAGACCTGCTTGGAGAGTTTTCCTACAAACTAGAAGCCCTCAAGAGATGAAGTGAGATCTGGAATGACAGGACAACAACCAAAACAAAGTGGATGCACTGGGAAACAGCCATGGAGCAATGCAACAGCTGGAATCTATCTGTGGGAAAAAGTGGTTTGTGCATGGACAGTATTGCAAGTGCTGGAGCAGATTTCCAAGTTCAGAATAAAAGTACCAACAGATGCACCCTCCTCTTCTGGAGAACTTCAATTCTCCAGCAAAAAAAGGAGCAAGGTGATTTATTAGATGTCCTGAAGAGGAATGAAAAAGTGTAAGACACCCTTTGTCTTTTATTGGTGATCTTTATCTGCAAGTTTAAATAAGAAAACTATACTGCTAATTTATGCACAATACTTCATATACCTTCTCAGCATTTACTGAACGGGGGAAGGAAAATTACTTTTGTTTGCTTAAGATGAACCATAATAGAAACAATCTGGCTCAAAGAGCCAGCTCTTTTGAAAGATATCACAAAACCCATACAGGGTTTTATAATCCATATGTACAAAACCCCATACGGTGTTCAGGAAGATGAAATACCATCTGCCAGAGCTTCTGGAGGTCTCCTGGGTTTGTTTCTGTGGGATATATTTTGGAGATCTAGTCATCCACAGCTTATGGGATCTGCAACTGGTCAGCAGAGGTTGTAGCAATGACCATAAAATGTCCCATTTTCTTGTTCCACAGCTACTGCTAGAGTTATTCACGGGAAAGGAAAGGCTCAGCTCCCTCTCCCTGTGATTCACATGGACCAAATTTTGGGTTCTCAGACCCTGTGCAAGTTACTGGCAAGCCCCTGTGTTGATCATCACTAGTGAGATGGTCAATGTGGGCAAACATTATACAGTTAGTCTTTTATTTTCTGCACACAGAGGCACATCCACTCAGCAACAGACTCAGCAGAAGCAGAGTGGAACATCATCTTATGTAGGAAAAAAAAAAAAGGCTTTGCTGTTTCACAGACAATTTCAGGCACAATCATTGAGTTATGGAGTGGTTGGAGTTGGAGGGGATGATAAAGATCATCTCATTCCAACCCCTTGCCATGGGCAGGGACACCTTCCACTAGACCAGGTTGCTCAGAGCCCCATCCAACCTGGCCTGGAACACTTCCAGGGATGGGGCAGCCACAGATTCTCTGGGCAATCTGTGCCAGGGTCTCACCACCCTCCCAGGAAAGAATTTCTTACTACTATCTAATCTTGCCCCTTGTCCCATCTGCACATGCCCTTGTCAAAAGTGATCTCACAGATCTCTCACTGTACAAGACAACCCCCAACCCATGCAGAGCAACTCAGCCTGTGACAGTGCCAAAAACCAAAATTAAAATCAAAGTTCATTAGAAACTCTTACAAAGCTACAGATGAAATGTAGTCACTCTGTGTATGATGTGATTTGGCCAATGAACTTTATTCTCATTCTTGCACAAGAAAAAAGGAAAAAAAAAAAAGAAAAGGACTGTACGGGTGTTAACATTCATTAGACATCACTATATCACCCTCTGCACCTTTGGACAAGCAAGAATCTCCCTTCCCCAAGGGGAAAACAGCAGAATTACAATGCACTGGGGCTCAGCCCTGACATGCAGGACACTGATCCACCCTCAGGCTCATCTGTGCCTTCATCTGCAAGACAAAAACTGGGTTTTTTTGCTGTTTAATTCAGCAGAACTTGTTTCTCATTCTCAGCATGACTCATTAAATATCTGCAGCCCAGATTTTGCTCTTCATCCTAATTGAAAAGACTCCATTATGCACTTGAAGGAAGACTTTCTCCCTTTCTTTCAAAATAAAACTGAGACAGGGGGTTGAAGTATTTGCCTAAAAAAAACCCAATTCCATGGCACTGTGATCCTGATGAGTGTGAGAAAGTGGAAGTGACAGAAAACTGATGAAGAAAAGGCTGAATTAAATTTTTTAGACAACTGGTTTATTAGCTGAAGCATTCTGGTTTAGATCAACAGATCCAAATGCCAAACTCAGTAAAGCTTGTTTTCAGTTGAAAGTTTTATTCTTTCTCCCTTTGCCATAGTTGAAATAGCTCATTGCAAGTTTTCAGAGGGAAATGTTTTGACATTTTGAATCAAAATACTGTGTATTCTCAAAATTTTCCCACACTGAAAACCCCCAAAGAGCAAGAAAACTGGAAAAAAACAAGTGTTTTTCCCCAAATATTTCAGTCAGTGCAACACTTCTTTCTTTTTTCCTTTTTCTTTTTTTTTTTCCAATTTGCAGATGAATTCTAAACATAATTGTCAGCCATAAGGAGGAAAAACTTATAAAGTAAATAAAGATCATTTACATCACCCCCCTGAGTACCAGCACCACTGCTCATGCAGAGAGAAACGGATATACAAGACAGAGAAGAGGTGGAAAACAAAATACATCTGAAAGGTTTTGGCTCTGGGAGATGTTCAACCTCCACAGGATTTTCCCTTTGGAAAACATCAAGGAATCCCAAAGTGGACAATCATTTAAAGGCAGCTAATCTTTCAATAAATCCAACAAATTCCATTTTGAACAATTTCATGTCACTTTTCCTCTTGTAGCCTCTCTTCAAACATTCTTGCAAAGTACTACAGGAATTTTCTGACGCTCCACGACACATGTGATAGAAGCACAGAATCATAGAATGGTCTGAGTCAGAAGGGACCTGAAAGATCATCTCATTCCAACCCCCTGCCATGTGCAGGGCCACCTTCCACTATTCCAGGTTGCTCCAAGCCCTGTCCAACCTGGCCTTGGACACTTCCAGGGATGGGGTATCCATGACTTCTCTGAGCATGTTGCTGCAGCTGAGCTCAAATGAACCCTTTTCCATGTCTATTCCCCATCAGTTGCTCATAGAAGGGTTAACACCTGATTTTCAGCACACCTACAACCACTGCCTTCAGTGTGCACACCTCTAGTAACAGTAAATCTGAACACATCAGCAGTGTGGTGTTGCCAGCAATGGCTCTCTGGATTTTTGTCGACATCAGGATTGCAATAAAAAAATATAATGTTCCAGCAGAAGAAAGAGGAATGCTGCCAAATCCCTGCTCCACTACGTTCCCCTGTGCTGTTCCTGCATCCACCAGCATTAAATAGTTGGAACAAGCAGCTACAGCCCGTGCTTGGTGTGGCTGGGGCAGGGGCTTATCCCAGCCAGCAGCAGTCACTTGATGGGGACTTACCTTGGGTGTCTGTCTGGGGATGCTGGACTGTCTTCTCTTTCCTTGTGGATGCTCCATTCCTTGAAGCTGTGGATGTATCATCCCTGGAAGTGTTCAAGGCCAGGTTGGAAGGAGCTCTGTGCAACCTGGTCTAGTGGAAGATGTCCCTACCCCAGGCAGGGGGGTTAGAACTGGATGATCTTTAAGGTCCCTTCCAACCCAAACTACTCTATGATTCTATGATTCCTTTCATCTCCTTTTGCCTCCTTTTCCTTTCCTTCATTCCCTCAGCCTCTCACTTGCTTTTCCATCCACCACTTTTGAAGTCAGCAGCAGCTGCTGCCACACAACGCTCACGAAGCAGCTCAGGGAGACTGAGATGTGCCACGTCCCTCCTTGGGCAAAATTTCCTCCTCACCGCTTCTTAGAAAGAGAAGGTTGAAACCAAAGGGCCCCCAAAACTCCCTCCATCTCTGTTGCCAGGATGGTGCATCCCCAGGGACTGTGTTCATCTGCAAGAAGCTTCAGCTCATCCTTCCACTTGTGTCTGGACATGAACTCGGGCACCCTGGCCCTGCTTGAGTAGGAAGACTGGGCCAGAAGAACTCCAGAAGTCCCTTCCAAACTTCAGTCATTCTACAGCTCCTCAAGAGACCATTCATCCTCCTTAAAAGAAACAGTGATGAAGATCCAAAGATCAGGAATGCTATAGTTTTCTAGTCAAAGATTGGACTTGATGACCACTGAGGTCTTTTCCAACCCTGATGATTCTGATTCTTTTGTGATCATATCCTGCCTTTCTTTCTCCCATCACGGTGTGCAGAGTGGCCTGGCACTGGGAAACAGAAACTCTTCAAGAATTGGGCTACATTGCTGCTCAGACAGGTTAAATGATGCTGCTCAGGGGCAACCAGGGATCCTTAAGTGGTCAAAAGTTGCCTCCCACAGATTTTCATCATCTTGAAGTTCCCAGCTGTTATCCCTGCATCAGGTGTTATCCCTGCACTGGATAACCACAAGAGGGATCACATAGACTAGGTGGGGCACATGGATCTTCTGGGAAAGATGTTTTGCAGGCTGATTCCTTCCACTGCTGGTCAGCACTGGATGAATAAAGTTCAGGAGGGCACAGGCAAGATTACACTGGGTATGCAAAAGTTACAGTAGCCAATTCTCCTGGAAACAGAAAATAACTCCCATTGGATACAAAGAAAAGAGGTTTTGAAGGCTTACAGAGAAGGTAGGGATGAGCCTCAAAGCACTCATTTGGTTCCAAGGAGTTCAACCAAGGTCTGACTGGAACGTTCATCATCTGGTGGAAGTCAGAGTTTATTGGTCTCACTCACTCGCAGTCCCATCTCACTCCCTGTGCTGTGTTAATTCCACACCTTGAGATGGTTGAACTTCCTCCAGGGATCTGAGGAGGAGGCCAATCAGCACTTCTGCTGCAGTTGTGAGGAGCAGTCTGAGCAGTTACCAGCAGTTATTGTGAGTGAATTGATTTCATCTGGAATTCCTGCTGCCACCTTCGTTGGCGCACACGCGCCCTCGAGACGTCTATAATTAGAGCACACCAGGAGAGAGGCAACTGGTAAGGAGAATGACACCACTTTCTCAGAAAGGTGCTGTGTCTGGGGGGAGAAGCTTGAATATTCAGGAGGAAATTCTCTGTACTCAAGCCACCAGGCATTGACTATAAGCCTAATTGCTTTTGTCTTAGTGTCTGAAAGTCCCAAGCCACAAAAAAAGACAAAAAAACCCACACAGGCACACACAGGGGGACACAACACACCCCCCTCAGTCACCTGTGCTTGGTCAAAGACAAGGCACACAGAAAATAACCATGACATCAGCCAACATGGGTCTGTGGATCTGTTTACACTGCAAAGGCATTAGACCTATGAGAACAAGCCTGGGGTATATTTATGTAGGTTGAGATTTATAACAGCATAGCACGTGGTGCTCTGGTCTGTGCTGGTGTTGGTGTTGCCCCAGAGCAAGAGCATTTTGGTCTAGCAAATCCCAAAGCACCTGTTCCCAAATATTTAAATGAGCTTGCTGGGGAGCTGTATCCACCAACTGGTACTGAGTCCTGGGTTTTAACATGGAGAAAAGGAGAATCAGGGGGACTTACTGCTCTCTGTTCAAAGGAGTTGTGGTGAGGGGAGGCTTGGCTTCTTCTCTCAGGAAACTAGTGACAGAACAAGGGGATAGGGCCCAAAGTTGCACCAAGGGGGGTTCAGGTCTGATATTGTGAAACATTTCTTCACTGAATGGTTGGTTAAGCATTGGAACAGGCTGCCCAGGGAAGGGTTGGAGTCACCAAACCTGGAAAGTGTTCAAAAAATGAGTTGATGGGGCACTTCAAAATATGGATTAGTGGGAATGGTGGTATTCCATCAAAGGTTGGACTTGACGACCTTGGAGGTCTTTCCCAACCTTATGGATCCCATGGTTCTATGATTCCACGAAAATGTTCCCAAGACTGCTGGTTTGGAGCAGCTCAAGGTTTGGGTTCCAGCTGCAAGGAGCTGAATGTACATCAAATAATACTGCAGTAAGGTTTTAGTGTACAGGTGATTCAAAAAGACTGACAAAATAATCTCATGATCCCTTCTAGCTTTAAAATCCATGATTGCAAGAGCTGAAAGACATGCTAGGAAGAAAAAATATAATGCTACTTACTGTTAATGCCAAGGCTAGACATATTTTCACCCAAAATCATGGCTAAATAATAGCATTTCAAAACTTCCAGCAAAGTTTTGCACCTGTAGACTGTCTGAGTAGGTGGAAAGCAACACTTTTAAAGGAGCATTTCCAGCAGGAACATGTCATTAAAAGCAATGCTGTGCCTAAATGAGCTGGGACTATGTCTGGGGACTTCCATGCCATTGTCTTAAAACACTGTAATAATAATAATAAAAAAATAAAAAAATAAAAAAAAAATCAAGCTTCACAGACAAAGAAAGTTAAAATTCTTGAGCCACCATTAAAAAGTTTCTCAAACAGGTTTTGGTTTGTTTTAAGTACAAAACTCAGTGGTCATAAACAAGATTCACCTTGTTTATGATTCATCATATTTTTTTTTTTCTCTTTAGTCAAAATGTAGATTTTTACTCCAGAGGTTGTAATATACAGATTTTTTGAAGACTGTTTTGTTCTTACCCTGTTTCCCTGTTTGAAGTACACTAAGATGACACTTCAGGATGTGGTTTTGTGGTGGACTTGGCAGGGTGAGGTTTATGGTTGGAGTTGATGATCTTAAACATCTTTTCCAACCTCAATCATTCTATGATTTTATGATATTGGCCATTAGATATGAACAGGTTGCCCAGAGAAGCAGTGGATGCTCCATCCCTTGAAGTTTTCAAGGCCAGGTTGGATGTGGCCCTGAGCAACCTGGTCTAGTGGAAGGTTCCCCACTCACGGAAGGGGGTTTGGAACTAGATGGCCTTGAGGGTCCCTTCCAACCCAAACCATTCTGTGATTCTGTGACACCTACAGGGTGGTGTTTGCACATAATAATTAAAGCACAGATATTTAAGGTCATCCTACAAGAACACGACATTAGGAAAGGCACAATCCTATTCCTTTTTGAAAGCTGAGCTCCCATCATCCCATTACTAATCACCCTTCACACAGCAGTTATGGAGTTCTCCCGAAGTTTTGTGTACTCCCCTGCTTTTGGAATCACCAAAAATTCTTCTTTTCATGGGAAGGATGTTCTTAGAGCCAGTGTGCAGCAGCAGTCACAATAACAGAGGAACAGATTATCCTAACTGTCTTAAAATAGACCCCTTGGAATGTGTCACTTTGTACTGAAGATGCTCCAGAAGATCTCAAGGGATGCTCCTATGCTGGCACTGGATTACATACCACAGCATAGATATTTTTACAGCTACAACAAAACTCCTGTTGCACTGGTGCTAAAGCCTAAAATGTGTACAGGCCTGGTGGGATGTGGAGAGCAGACTATTCTCAAAACAGCCTCTGTTCTGAGCAGTGAAAAACTCAAGCAGCAGCTTCAGCAGAAATCACCAGCAGTTGAAATGATTCCACACTGGTGAGGCACTGCCTGGAAAACAGGTTATTGAAAAAAAAAATACCAAAAAAAGAAATATGTTTGCTGCATGGATGAAGGTGCCACAGTCCTGTCTTCCCCGAGTTTTGGTATTGCTAGAAAACAGCTCCTGGCAGCTGGTGATCTCCAGGACACAGGATGACACAGGAGAGCTCTGTAACCCCTGCTGGTAGCTGAATTTTAGCTACACCAAGCTTGGACAACCTAATACCAGTACTAGTACCAGTGAAGTGGTACAGCCCAAGCTCCAGCACACAAATATCTATCAGATATTGGTCTTTTTAAAGAAAACCCATCTGGATGCCCAAAAAAGTCTGCAAATATTTCCTGCCCCTTGCTCAGCTCTCATGTGACTGCACCTCCCGTTCATCCATCTCAGGGAGGGCAGTTTTTTTGGAGACACCAGCTCACCTTGGACAGGGGATGGAGGACACACCTGAGCTGGAGGGAGCAGAACCATCCACGCACAAGGCAAATCTGCCTGGGTTGGGATGTCCACACCACGAAGGTGGTTTTGTCTTAGTGTCTGACAGTCCCAAGCCACAAAAAAAGACAAAAAAACCCACACAGGCACACACAGGGGGACACAACACACCCCCCTCAGTCACCTGTGCTTAGTCAAAGACAAGACACATAAAATAACCATGACATCAGCCAACATGGGCCTGTGGATCTGTTTACACTGCAAAGGCATGAGACCTATGGGAACAAGCCTGGGGTATATTTATGTAGGTTGAGATTTATAACAGCATAGCACATGGTGCTCTGGTCTGTGCTGATGTTGGTGTTGCCCCAGAGCAAGAGCATTTTGGTCTAGCAAATCCCAAAGCACTTCTGAGCTTGCTGGGGAGTTGCATCCATCAACTGGTACTGGGCATACTGGGTACTGGGGTTTAATCTGGAGACAAGGAGGCTCAGGGGAGACCATATTGCTCTCTACCTGAAAGGAGGTAAGTCTGGAAGTCCTCCAGCTTTGTCCTCCAAGTGAGCATGCCCTCAGCTTTGTCAGGGCAGCCTTCTCCCTCTCTCTGGGGGTCAAGAGCTGCCCCCATCTCTCCCCCCAGGCAGAGCTGGCACTGAGCAGCATTCAATTAGGAGAGCAGCCTGCAAGCTGACAGAGAGCTGAAGCACAGAGAGAGGAAGGAGCCAGCTCAAATAAATGGATAATTGCCATTTAATTCCCACGGATTAGATTTGGCAATACTTGCATTACAGTTAAGTCAATAAAGCAACTTTGACTCGAGCTTGATTTGAGGATGGGACAGACCAATCCATCTGTCTGAGATGCAGCTCCCAGCCCTGCCAGGGAGCCCTTGAGGTGGGGACAGAGGACAGGCGACCACATGCTGAGGGAAATGATCCTTTATGGGCCAAAAGGAGTATTAAGCAACGATCTCATTCATGCTTTCCCTAAATTAGGCAGCTCAGTCATGGACAAATACATCCCCTTGTTCCTACACCTCAATTATGCTGCACAGCAACAACTGGCCACCCTGCTGGAAAGGTGTTGCTGTGCCAAGCAAGTCTGTCCATCATGTCTTAGGACAACTTAGGAGGCAAGTCCACGTAGGAAAATCACTGTCAGAGAATCAGCTCAAGAGAGTGAGCTAATTAAAGCTGCAGCAGAGACAGGAAAACTTCCCTGTGCTGTTTCACAGCTTGTCACTCCCACCTGGCTGCACATCAGGAGAAGCTTCACTGGGAAGGATATTCACGAAACCAGGCACTGACAGTGGGAAACAGCAAAGGGCTGCAAAGGAACAGCCACTGCAGATGTTTTAAGTCCAAATCAATACTAATAAACGTGTTTCCTGGCATCCAACATCAATAGATATAAAATAATTCATCTGCTTTACAGGTGCAGCTCCCTTTCATTGAGACATGGGAAGCCCTTGCTATTTTGGTAAGCTACAATCTCCTTTGGGATGGACAAACTGCCTCCACCACAACACAGGGCTGCTCATTAGAGTAGGAGGAAAACAAGTGAAACCACAGGAATTGGAGTTCAGCAGAAAATACACAAAGACAGGAATGTAACCAAAATAGAGAGATATGTATTATTTTGTACTACATTGCATTGTATAAAATAGAATTATGCATTAAATAGATGCTCTAGTGACTTGTAAGACATCTGCCCTATCCAATATGCACAAGAAAAGCAGAAGAGAAAGCCATGACAAATTGTTTTGGGTGAAAATACAGCCAGGCATTGCACAGTCTCTCAGCCTCTACATTCTGATAAACCTGGAAATCCCTGGAGATATTGCCATTAGATTTGGTGGATTTAACATATACAGGGCACAGGTTTTTTGCATTTAACAGCAGGAATCAGAACAATATTCAGCCATATAGACTGAAACTTCATTAATATGAGGTAGAGACTTGTTCATCCCTCACTGCTCTATAGGAAATGAAATAAAAAACCCAGAACCAAAAGACTCACCAAAAAAATCTAAGAACCCTCCCAAAATCAACCCAACATTTATTTTATGATTTTCAAAGCCAGTAAAATAATGAAAATATCCAAATTCCTCTGTTCATTTGTTAATGTAAGAGTATTAGTGATAATTCTTCTCCTTGTAGTAGTTGTATGTATGTGATGTGTCAGTGTACACACCCAGATACACATAAAACAAATTGTATAGAATATAACGTTCTCAATGCAAATATTTTCCTAAGATGTCCTACAAAGTGAGAACATTAGAAGCATCTGCTATTAAATCTTTGCTAAACCCTCCACGTTTCTCATGAAAATTCCAAGTGTGCTGTTAATGAAATTGTTGAGTTTTTAATGTACGTGTCATTTTGATGAATGTAGAGCATAATTTCCATAATGCCTTACATGTTTCACACACAGTTCTAGGTATTATACCATCTCCTTGATATCCCAGGTAAAGAGATTATTAGCACAAGCTGGAAGGAAAACAGAAACATGGAGCCAGGTATGGTTACAGAGAAATTGCTTCACTTGCTCAGTTCTCCAACCACCAGATTAATACTCTCCAATCCTTGGAATAATTTAATTAAAGTGATCAGCAGATGAGAAGTAATTCTGCACCACAGAACCTAATTAAACTTCAAGTTTATCCTCTGGAAATCAAGAAAAATACATATTTCTTCAAGGAAAGACATCCATTTTATTCTGACAGAGCAAAGGATAAAAGTAAAAAAAACCAATCAGTTCTGTTGATAACATCTCTCTCTTCTCTCTCTTCCCCCACCCTCCAAATGACAATGCTTCCCTGGCTAAATAATCAAATAATAAGCATTTTGCAAAGCTAATCTTCCTCTTCTGAGCTGTCTGAGTCACTTTATCCCTTCCCACCCAAGTCACTGTATGGCAAAACAATGGTGCCTTTGAAAAAATGGCAACAAAAACCAAATGGAAGGGAGGTCTCGACCATGTTGGAACCTGCCAAGAAGAGAATCATGGAATCATAGAATACCCTCAGTTGGAAGGGTCATCAAAGTCCATCTTCTCACCCTGCACAGGACACCCCCAAGAGTCACACCATGTACCTGAGAGTGTTGCCCAAATGTTTCTTGAGCTCTGGCAGCCTTGGTGCTGTGCCCACTGCTCTGGGGAGCCAGGTCAGTGCCCAACCACCCTCTGGGGGAAGAACCTTTTCCCAATATTCAACCTAAACCTTCTCTGACACAACTCCAGGCCATTTCCTGGGGTCCTGTCACTGGTGCTCACAGAGCAGGGATCAGTGCCTGTCCCTCCTTTGCCCCTCCTGAGGAAGTTGTAACTGCAGTGAGGTCTCCCCTCAGTCTCCTCTTCTCCAGCTAAACACACCAAGTGACCTCAGCTGCTCCTCATACGGCTTCCTCTCAAGGTCCTTCTCCATCTTCATATCACTCCTTTGCACAATTTCTGAGAGTTTTATGTCCTCTTATCCTGTGAAATAAAAATTTAGACCTTCTTCCCTCTATTTGGCAATTTTACATCTTACATAAGGTTCCCCCTCCACCCCTGTCCCATGTCGGCAGTGACTTTCTAAGCCTGACTGGAGCTTTGTGCAAAAAATAAGTAGGGATAATGAGAGGGAGGATAATCCACCCTAAGCAGGCAGCAACAAAATTACCTGTGGAGAGATATCCCACTTTCTGCTGCCCAAATCTCTGCTACCAAAACCAATATGTAAATCTAGGTATTGTCCAGCACTTTCTCACTATGGAGGCCCACACACAGGCTTGTCAAGTTGTGTTTGCAGACATAACCACCATCTCTCCACTTGGCTTTCTTGAAAAATTATGCTTAGAGTCATTGAATCACAGAATGGTTTGTGTTGGAAGGGACCTTAAAGATCATTTCAACCCCACTGCCATAAGCACGGACACCTCCCACTATCCCAGGTTGCTCCAAGCCTTGTCCAACCTAGCCTTGAGCACTTCCAGGGATGGGGCAGCCACAGCTCCTCTGGGCAGCCTGTTCCAGTGCCTCCCCACACTCACTGGGAAGAATTCCTTCCTAAAATCTAACCTAAACCTACTTGCTTTCAGTTTTAAGCTATTCCCCCTTGTCCTATCTCTTCTGTTGCACTGAGGGTTGGATCATACCCTGCCTTGGGCAAACCATCAAGCCAGGTAGCAGAGCTACAAGCTCCTCTGATATCTGTTTATTAAAAACAACACAGGAACATGAGATGTAGCAAATGAGATCTTTGAGGAGGGCTGAGACTACTCAGGTCTCTGATGAGAGTTTAACTTCCAGATTCAATGAACCAGAGCCACTTTTCATTATGGCATAGTGAAGGATAAACACCAGTGCATTAGTCAGCTCCCAGCAGTCGGCGTTTGAAGGACATCGAGTGGGTGGCAGAGAAAAGCTGAAAGCAAAGGGAAAAATCAAACTCTGCAGCGTGGCATTATTTGGAGCTGGTCTTCTGTTCTTCATGACACTCTCCAGCCTCACCAAATGCAGATCACAGCGTCCAGCTTTACTTCTCTCTGTTGAGCATCTCTCAGGTGTTTATCCTCACCATGGTGAGGCAGCTGTGCCCCTGCAGCCCATGAAGGTTCACAGGGGAGCAGAGATCCATCTACAGCCCATGGAGGATCCCACACTGGAGCAGGGGGAGGCCTGAAGGAGGCTGTGACCCCATGGGAAACCCACACTGGAGCAGCCTATTCCTGAAGGAATGCACCCCATGGAAGGGACCCGTGGTGGAGCAGTTCATGAAGAACTGCAACTCATGGGAAGGACTCAGATTGGAAAAGCTCACGGAGGACTGTCTTCCATTGGAGGCATTAATTAAATGCTGAAGCAGGGGAAGAGTGTGAGGAGTCCTCCCCCTGAGGAGGAGCAGCAGAGAAGACAAATATCTCATGAACTGACCATGAGCCTCATTCCCTGTCCCCCTGCACTGCTGGAGGGGAGGAGGCAGAAAAGATAATGAGTGAAGTTGAGCCCAGGAGGAAGGGAGGAGTGGGGGGAAGGTGTTTTAACACTTGGTTTTATTTCTCACTTTTGATCGGTAATGAATTAAATTCATTATCCCTCAGCCGAGTCTGTTTTGCCAGTGACAATAGTTGGTGAGTGATCTCCTCCTGCCCTTATCTCAAACCATGAGCATTTGATATCTTTTTTTTCTCCTCTGTCCAGCTGAGGAGGGGAGTGATAAAGAGGCTTGGTGGGCACCAGGCATCCAGCCAGGGCCAACCCACCACAGTCAGAACACACTCCAGTACTTTTGTGGGTTCTTAACAACCAAAAACACTGTGGAACATTAAATTTCCACCCAGAGGACAGACACCTCTGTAGGACCAAAGCTGGTGTTGCTGCTGAAAGGGGTGTTTTAGGGCCAGCTTGTCCTTGCTGAATCCTTCAGACACATACAGGATATCTTCTTCCTAGCTAGGTCCCTCAGAGGGCCCTGCATCTGACACCTGAAGGTGACCTTTGCTGCTGTGACACTGGACCCAAAGAACAAACATTTAATTAATACTTCAATACGTACATATCTAAAAAAAAAAGTAAGTAGACAAGTTGAAGATGTTGCTGCCACAAGAGAAGAACTGCAGTAACATCAAGGAAAGGTTTATTTTTCTCTATCAGTATTAAAACATTTAAAATAGATTAATCAAATTCTTAAAATCACTGAGGCAGACAAAATCACTGCCTCGTGTTTATCACTGTCTGTGCATGTTTGCAGCCATAAACTAAAAGCCAGAAACTTTTAAACAACAAGAAGTGAGATTTAGAATAGATTTTGGGAAGGGATCCTTCCCTGTGAGGGTGAGGAGGCCCTGGAACAGAGAAGCTGTGGCTGCCCCATCCCTGGAAGTGTCCAAGGCCAGGCTGGATGGGAATTGGAGCAACCTGGTCTAGTGGAAGGTGTCCCTGGCCATGGCAGAGCATTGGAACAGGATGATCTTTAAGGTCCCTTCCAACCCAAACCATCCTATGATACCACCACCATCCCAGGAAAGTGAGTGCAGCCTTTCCACATCAGATTCTGCCCAAAACCTCTCCACAAATCCCTCCCTTTAAAGAAGATATTCTTCCACAAACAACAAAGCCCACAGCACCAGAGACTGCTGGGTGGTTTATCAGATAATGAAATACTTATAACTGCAGGAATGACGAGAAAAAGTAGGTGGAAACTCTAATCTTGTAACATCTGTGTCTGAAAAACAAAATGTATCTCCAAACCTCACTTTCCAATATACCTCAGAATTGTGAGAAAGGCAATAATTATCCCTAATTTACAGAGGGAACTGTAGCAGAGAGAATTAAAGGCACTGACTCACACACTGTAAGGAAAAAAGGGGCAGGAGCAGGCACTGTTTTACACCAGCAAGTGATTTCCCCACTGGTGTAGTTTGGGTAGATGGATGATGCCAATCATTGCCCAAAAGATTCATAAAAACTCTCTTTTGCTGGTGCTTTTATGCAACATCAGGCAAAAGCCACAGATTCCCTTGGGAGGCAGCAAACTCTAGAACTGAGCTGGACCTGGAGCCAGCGGTGCACAAAAACA